>NC_057797.1:311675333-311726842 GCF_018294505.1 Triticum aestivum
GCATCGCGCCTGCCTCCCGCGTCCCCGAAGGCTCGCCGCGCCGTCGCGCCGTGTTCGCCGCGCCGCCACATGCGTCCATCGCCGGCGAGCGCCGTCTCCTTGGCCCCGTCATGTCGCGCCGCCACCGCGGGCCACCGTCGTCGCCGCCGCCGACTCCGGCCCCCACCGCCTCCTCCTCGTCACCGGCGAGCAGCTTCACTGACTCCGGCCACCGCGTCCGTCTTCTCCGGCGAGGTTCCGGTCAACTCCGTTATGCGTGCAGCCGGATCCAGATCTGGACGAATCCCCTCGGGTTGACTTTCCCTCCAAACCCTAATTTATTTTGCAATGTTCATCGCATCGTAACTTTGCATCCGTAGCTCCGTTTTGCACGTGTAGCATATCAAAATGTTCGTCTCAGAGAGTAGATCATTTCATATCATTGCATCATTTTCATTTGAGCTCATCATGATGACCGAAATGCTGTTGGAAGAGAGCTATTTGAGTTAATTGTCAGATCTGCTGCATCATTTAGCTATTTGTCATTTTTTCCATGATTATTGTGTGCATGATATGATCCTGAGCTCTACATGTGTTTTGTTATATGCCATGTCATCTTTCCACAGGTGCCATCCAAGTATTTTTGTGATGTGTGTGGTGACTAGCACAAGCTTGCAAAGTGGTGCATTCGTTAATGCTGATTTCAGGGACTTAGCAATTCCACTAAGTCCTTGAGCTGTTCTTATCAATATGCCATATGTTCATGTTGTTTCCTAGTGACCCGTGCCTCTTTTGAGGATGATCAGTAAGGATGTTTTGTTCTTGTAGTGCTCTATCCATCCATGTCTTTATTTGCATTTATGGAGCACCCTAGCTTGAGTCAATCGAGCTCTACTTTTGTCATTTCGTGAATCTGGGCAGATTGTCTACTTGTTAGCAATTTTGCCGAGGATGTTGTTGTTGATCCGTGCATGCTATGTTGTTGTTCTTGCCATGTCTAGCTTGTATAATGTGTATTATTAATGGGTGTATGCTTCGATTGTCATGCCTTGCTCTGTAGTGAGTGCATCGAGCTCGTAAACATGCCTACTTGATATCTGATTTGCATGTTCCAGTTTTTCCCTAAGTCTATAATCTGATTATGTTTTTGCCATGTTCGCATGCTTGCAATTGTATTTTCTAATCCCTTTTAGCTCAAGGTCACTAAGGGACTTTTGTTTAGCTCTTTGAGTAGCTCCATGGCATGCTTTACTTTGACTTGTTAAGTTCCTGTAGCTTATAGTTTTCATGCTCCAAAGTGTGCTGCCTGATCTGAAATTCCAGGCTTGTGTTAATTTCACTAAGTCTGAAATCTGTTTACCATTTGCTCTTTTGCCATGCTTGTTTGAACCTGTTAATGGATGAATTGACCGTAGCTCAGTGTTCCTTTCTTGTCAAGCATCTTGAGTGAATCCATTCCATGTATTTTGTTGCCATGTTTGAGTGTTGTAGCTTAATTATCTTGATGCATCTAGATGGCTACTTGCTGTTTATCGCAGACCGGTGCCATATTTGTTTTGCTTGCCATTTCCAAACCATGTCTCCGATTCCGGTGTTCTTTATATCGATTTCAACCGAAATCACCTCACCTTTCCAGTGGCACACTTGGATTTCCAAGTTGAGGCCACGTTCAATCATTCCTTGTCAAATCATGCATATGCATCGCATACCGCATCCCGCATATCATACCATGTTCTTGTGTTGTTTGTTTACTATGTTGTGTGCTTATTTTCGGTGTTTGCTCCATCGGGTTGGTTCCGGTAACATCGTGACCCGTTTTTCTACGTCCGTTTATCTTCTTCATGGACTCGTTCTTCTTCCTTGCGGGATCTCAGGCAAGATGATCATACCCTCAAAATCACTTCTATCTTTGATTGCTAGTTGCTCGCTCTTTTGCTATGCCTATGCTGCAATACCTACCACTTGCTTATCATGCCTCCCATATTGTTGAACCAAGCCTCTAACCCACCTTGTCCTAGCAAACCGTTGTTTGGCTATGTTACCGCTTTGCTCAGCCCCTCTTATAGCGTTGTTAGTTGCAGGTGAAGATTGAAGTTTGTTCCTTGTTGGAACATGGAGATGTTGTTCCTTGTCTGGAACATGTTTACTTGTTGGGATATCACAATATCTCTTATTTAATTAATGCATCTATATACTTGGTAAAGGGTGGAAGGCTCGGCCTTTTGCCTAGTGTTTTGTTCCACTCTTGCCGCCCTAGTTTCCGTCATATCGGTGTTATGTTCCCGGATTTTGCGTTCCTTACGCGGTTGGGTAATAATGGGAACCCCTTGACAGTTCGCCTTGAATAAAAATCTTCCAGCAATGCCCAACATTGGTTTTACCATTCGCCACCTAGCCCTTCTCTTTCCCTTGGGTTCTGCAGACTCAAGGGTCATCTTATTTTAACTCCCTGGGGCTAGTGCTCCTCTGAGTGTTGGTCCAAACTAGAGTCTTGTGCAGCGCCCCCTTGGGGAAACTCGAGGTTTGGTTTTAGTTGTATGGAGAGCTCATCTGAGTGTGCCCTGAGAACGAGATATGTGCAGCTCCTATTGGGATTTGTCGGCACATTGGGGCGGTGTTGCTGGATTTGTTTTAACTTGTCGAAATTGTCTTGTAACTGGGATTCCGAGTCTGATCCGGTATTCCCGCTAGAAGGAATATCCTTCATTGACCGTGAGAGCTTGTGATGGGCTAAGTTGGGACACCCATGCAGGGATTTGAACTTTCGAAAGCCGTGCCCGCGGTTATGGGCAGATGGGAATTTGTTAATGTCCGGTTGTAGAAAACCTGAAGTTGACCTTAATTAAAATACATCAACCGCGTGTGTAACCGTGATGGTCTCTTCTCGGCGGAGTCCGGGAAGTGAAGACGGTGTTGGAGTTATGCTTGACGCAGGTTGTTCTAGGATCACTTCTTGATCATAGTTTCTCGATCGTGCTTTGACTTCTCTTCTCACTCTGTTTTGCAAATAGGTTAGCCACCATATATGCTAGTCGCTTGCTGCAGCTCCACATTTTACCTTGCCTTAACTATAAGCTTAAATAATCTTGATCACGAGGGTGCGAGATTGCTGAGTCCCCGTGGCTCACAGATACTTCCAAAACCAGCTTGCAGGTGTCGTTGAGTCCGTGCAGACGATGCAACCAAGCTCAGGAGGAGCTCGATGAAGATCTTGTCCTTTGTATTGTTTCGTTCTAGTTGATCAGTAGTGGAGCCCAGTTGGGGTCGATCGGGGACCTTGTCCCATTTGGGCTTCTTCTTTTATTTTGGTTCCGTAGTTGGACCTTCATTGTATTTGGATGTTGTAATGCTTTATTCATGTAATTGTGTGAAGTGGTGATTGTAAGCCAACTATGTATCTCTTTCCCTTATGTATTACATGGGTTGTGTGAAGATTACCTCACTTGCGACATTGCTTTCAATGCGGTTATGCCTCTAAATCGTGCTTCGACACGTGGGAGATATAGCCGCATCGAGGGCATTACAAGTTATTTCCAGAATATATAAAAAATACTGAGCGCAAGAAGTACCAGAGGGGGGCCACCCACCAGCCACAAGGGTGGGGGGAGCGCCCTACCCCCCTGGGCGCGCCCCCTACCTCGTGAGCCCCCTGGTGGCCCTCCGATGCCCATCTTCTGCTATATGAGGTCTTTCGTCCGAGAAAAAATCATAAGCAAGCTTTTTGGGGCGAAACTCCGCCGCCACGAGGCGGAACCTTGGCGGAACCAATCTAGGGCTCCGGTGGAGCTGTTCTGCCAGGGAAACTTCCCTCCGGGAGGGGGAAATCATCGCCATCATCATCACCAACGATCCTCTCATAGGTAGGGGGTCAATATCCATCAACATCTTCACCAGCACCATCTGATCTCAAACCCTAGTTCATCTCTTGTATCCAATCTTGGTATCCAAACCTCAGATTGGTACATGTGGGTTGCTAGTAGTGTTGATTACTCCTTGTAGTTGATGCTAGTTGGTTTACTTGGTGGAAGATTATATGTTCAGGTCCATTATGCAGATTAATACACCTCTGATTATGAACATGAATATGCTTTGTGAGTAGTTACGTTTGTTCCTGGGGACATGGGAGAAGTCTTGCCATTAGTAGTCATGTGAATTTAGAATTCGTTCGATATTTTGATGAGATGTATGTTGTCATCCCTCTAGTGGTGTCATGTGAGCGTCGACTACATGAAACTTCACCATTGTTTGGGCCTAGAGGGAGGCATTGGGAAGTAATAAGTAGATGATGGGTTGCTAGAATGACAGAAGCTTAAACCCTAGTTTATGCTTTGCTACGTAAGGGGCTGATTTTGATCCATATGTTTCATGCTATGGTTAGGTTTACCTTAATACTTCTGTTGTAGTTGCGGATGCTTGCAGTAGGGGTTAATAATAAGTGGGATGCTTGTCCAAGTAAGGATAGTACCCAAGCACCGGTCCACCCACATGTCAAATTATCAAAGTACCGAACGCGAATCATATGAACGTGATGAAAACTAGCTTGACGATAATTCTCATGTGTCCTCGGGAGCGCTTTCCTTCATATAAGAGTTTGTCTAGGCTTGTCATTTGCTACAAAAGGATTGGGCCATCTGGCTGCACCTTATTTACTTTTATTACTTGCTACTCGTTACAAATTACCTTATCACAAAACTATCTGTTACGGATAATTTCAGTGCTTGCAGAGAATACCTTGCTGAAAACCGCTTATCATTTCCTTCTGCTCCTCGTTGGGTTTGACACTCTTACTTATCGAAAAGGCTACGATAGATCCCCTACACTTGTGGGTCATCAGAAGCGCATGAAGAGGTCGCGCAACTCCTCCCAAGATGCCACAGAAGACCCTGGCAAGCTGAGAAGCCAGGCACGCAGCGCGCCCGCTAGGGCCATGGGGAGCCAGTTCACCATGACCTTGTCATCGTCGCCGGCTGCCGAAACAGCCTCCTCGTACGCCTGGAAGAAGCCTGCCAGGTCCTCCACGCCGTCGTATTGGGGTGGCAGCCCGGCCTGAACTTGGGTGGCCACTGCACCCGCCGCAGGGCGGGGGTAAAAGCTCGGAGGCCCTCGACATCCCTGAAAGCACGCTCCACTGTCGGCTCTCATGGCGGATGCCCCTCCATCGACCAGATCGATGCGCGCTTTCAGGGATGTTGAGGGCCTTCGAGCTTTTACCCCCGTCCTGCGGTGGGTGCAGCGGCCATCCAAGTTCAGGCCGGGGCAGCCACCCCGATACGACGGTGCGGTGGACCCGGCAGAATTCCTCGAGGCGTACGAGGAGGCTATTTGGGCGGCAGACGGCGACGACAAGGACATGGCAAATTGGCTCCCCTTGCCCTGGCGGTCGTGCCGTGCGCTGGCTTCTCAGCTTGTCGGGGTCTTCTATGGCATCCTAGGAGGAGTTGCACGACATCTTCGTCACGCACTTCACGGCACCAGCACCCCACACCGTCTCCGCCCTCTTCGGTGGCTCATAGGCGCCGCCCTCGGACCTCCATGTCAAGTAGTTCTTCCACCAGGTGGGTGCCACCCACATGCAGTAGCGAGCTCCTCCAGGATGGGTAGAGCCCACGGCCGACCTCTGCTTCGACTCGAGAGATCACCCCGCGACCACCACGAGCGCCGGCGTGCTCCCAATGCTTTGCACCCCCACCATCTGCAATGTGGCGCTCACCAAGACCCTCATCGACAATGAAGCTGGCCTCAACATGCTCTCCATGGAAGCTTTCGGCTTGCTTCACGTGCTGCATGGCCGGCTCCGCCCCACCAAGCCCTTCTCTAGGGTTGTCGACGGCTCCACCAGCCCCCTGGGGAAGATCCACCTCCTTGTCACCTTCGGCACCAGCGACAACTACCGCACCGAGCTCATTGACTTTGACATCACCCGCACTGGTCTCCCTTACAATGCCATCCTTGGGAACCTAGCCTTGGCCCAGTTCATGGCAGCGACCAACCCTGCCTACAACCTCATGAAGATGCTGTGGAGCAGCGGGGTCCTCACTATGGCCACAGACACCAAGGAAGCCTTGTCGGCCTTCAAGCTCGCCTTCAGGACCGCGACTGCCCTGCGACCTGGTGAGGAAGGAGCCCGGGGGCTCCGGGGGCTGCTACACTGAAGAAGAAGCAGTTGTTCTCCCAAGATCGCGCCGAGACGAAGCAAGTATTAGTTGATGAGGACGGGGCGTCAGGCGCCACCATCACCATAGGTGCTGGCCTCCCTTCAGATCAAGAGGAGGGGTTGGACAGCTTCTTGCGCCAGAACAAGGATGTGTTCACATGGGAGCCTAAGGATATGGTTGGGATCCCGAGGGCAATAATCGAGCATCACCAAAGGGTATGCCCTAATGTGTGCCTAGTGAAGCAAAAGGTGTTGCAGCAGTCCACAAAAAAGCAGTCATTCATCGTCCAGGAGACTCGTAAACAGCAAGAAGCCGGCGTCATTCAGGAGGTGCGGTACCCGGAATGGCTGGCAAATCCAGTTGTTGTCCCCAAGAAGGGCGGGAAGGAATGCACATGCGTCGACTTCACCAACCTCAACAAGGCTCGCCCACAAGACCCCTTCCCGCTTCCGCACATCGATCAGATCGTCGACTCCACCACCAAGTGCGACTTGCTGTGTTTCCTAGACGCTTTCTCCAGCTATCACAAGATCAAGATGGCGGTGCAAGATGTCGGGAAGACGGCTTTCCTGACCCCATGCGGGTTGTATTGCTACACCTGCATGCCGTTCGGGCTGCATAACGCCGGAGCAACTTTCCAGCGGTTGATTCTGTCATAGCCTGATTTTTGGCCCTTTCTTTTTCTTTTGTTTTTCTGAGGTTTTTGCTTGAGTTTTCTTTTTCCGTGGCTTTGTGGTCTGGAAACTGAAGAAGATGCCCTCTTCTTAGCTTCTAGAGTGGCTTGTCATTCCCAAATCCTTCCCTAGACCCTGTCATTTTCATCCTAGCCCAAATCCCAATATTCTTTTTTATTGGGAATATTCCTTTTCTATTAAAGGAATAACCCAATTTGCCCTAGGTTGTGAAGCAACCTTTATTTCCATCACTCCTAAAATTCCCAAGTAATTCTCATAAATTGTTTGGGTCACATCTTTCTCAGATATGGCAAAATATTTCATTTGCCATGTTCCCCATCTTGCTCAAATAATTCATTTCCTATTCTGCCCAAAATGGCAGAATGTGAAGCAAGTGCCATTTTCCTTTTCCCAATTGACCTCAAACTCCTTGGACACCTTTTCCTGTCCATATCATTGCCACATGCCAAAGTGCAACCTCATTTGCCTAGTAATTATTTAATTATGATTTTCCAAAGTTCCTGTCTGAGGGAAGTTGTTGTGAAGGAAGTACAAGCTAGGCATATCCAAATGAGTTGCAATTTTTCATGGCCCTTCATATAACAAAATCATCACTCTCCAATGAAGTAGAGCTCATGTCATGCCTCCATGTGAGCTCACCATCAATTCTTTGATTCTGTCCAAAATTTCAATTTGTGAAGCAAGTATATTGTATCTTGCTCCATTATGGCTGCCAATTTTTCTAGGCTTTCTTTTATCCATATAACCTACCTCCACCCATTTTGGGCATGTTTCATCAAGCCATTTGTCCTCTAGAATTTTTGCAATTGTCTGGTCAGTGGAAATGTTTGTGAAGGAAGTACCATTTTGGTTTATCCAATTGGTATGAAAGCTTTTGCGGCATCTTCATATGGCCAAATAAGCCTGCCTTGCCAAAGTTCAGCTCAAGTGGCTCCTCCATTTGAGAGCATCATCATGATCTTCATTCTAGACCAGATTACTTAGTTGTAAAGCAACTATATTAATTAGTGGTCCAATTCTTCTCAAAATTACCAGGATGTAAGTCCTTCTTTACCTCACCCTACCAGACAACTCCATTTGACCCAATCCCTCTGTTGTGGATCAGCAGTACACGATCAAGCTTACTGCAGTAAACTTCCGACCTCATTTACCTTTTAACCAGGGCAGTTTTCGTCGATCTACCACCTCAGTTACCACTTAACCAGGAGAGACTTACCCCTAGGAAACAATTTACAACCCATTTCTACCACCACATGCCATTGCACATGGTGACCACGACAATGGCGTGCCTCTGCGCGCGCTCTGTGCGTAGTGGCCCCATCCAGGGCGTCATTTCTGCTTCGTCCGCTTTCCCCTCATCGTCTTAGCGCGCGTGATCATGTCCATTGTCTTCCTCTCGTCATCGCCAATCACCTGGACTCCACTCCCCTCCCCATCCACTCGCCCGAGCTTCTAAAGCTCTCTGTGCCCACCATCGCCGCCATGGCCGCCGCCTCTGCTCACTCCGATTACGGCGATCCCGAGCCCCGTTCTCTCTTCCACCACCTCTAGTAGATCACCCAGCCACCAGAGCCTCTCCCTCGACTCTCCGTTTGTCGCCGGAGTCGCCATGTCCTCGTCCTCAACTTCCGGCCGAAGCCCCATCCGCAGCAACCGCGGCTCTCCTCGATGCTGACCTCCTCCGGATGTCTGGATGGTCCAGGGTGGCTCGGCTCGGCCTACTGATCACGTCGGTAGGTGGCACGGCCCGAATGGTGGCCAGAGTCGCCGGCTATCGCCGTCGGGGCCGGCACCGCTCTCTACCGCGCGGGATCAGGGGAGGTTGAAGATGAAGAACCTGCCAGGCGGGCCCCGCGTCACACCGGCCCACCCATCAGCCGCACGAGGGGTTGACCCGGGCGCCGAGGTGGATAAGTGTACACACATTTCGTGAAATACGCTTTCACCAAATCGAAAGCGTATTTTCCCTCTGCTTCAGCTCAGACTATGTTTTCGTTATTCTGAAAGTGTATTTCCTCTGATTTAGCCCAGAATATGTTTTCTTAAATAGAAAGCGTATTTCTAACTTTGCGCTTCTGCCTTATCCACTCAGGGACTTGTTTGTGATGATATTTTTGCAGAAAAGTCCCTCAACTTCAACCCTTCATATCTTTTTAACCACAACTCCAAATGAGGTGATTCCAAAGCCCACTTCTTCGTCTCGTCGAGCCCGTTCTGTTGGTTTCATTTTCACAATGGTTTGACACTGTGAAAATGACCTTTTTTGCCCTTGCACGTAAACAGCCCCTCCGAGCGAGAACTGTTTCCGGCAAATCTTTCCGCGGCTTCACCACACTTCTTCCCGGTGCCTTCTTCACCCCCAGGCAAGCCACAATACCCACTTGCATGATAGTCATGCAGTAGCCATGGTTTTCAACTTGAATATTTATTAAATGATTGCTTGTTTAAAATATGGTTATGGTTGTTTCGGAAATGCTTCTGGGATTGTGCTTACTTGTTTGCTATGTTGTTATGCACCTGGTTATCATGCCATGTTAGTTGCTAGTATTACTTTCATATTGCCATGCTTGATTGTAGTACATGTTGGGTTGGTCATGTTCTTCGGTGCATGACTAACGTCGGTTACCGAGTACTGTTAATAGGCATTGTTACGTTGCTGTTAGTTGGTTAAGTGTTACTCGGTGATGTTATTGATAAGTTCTTGCATGTTATTTATGGTTGATGCTAGTGGTCATGTTATGTTATAATATGAGTAGTGTTGCACTTGTAATATTTATGCTCGTCATTATGCCATGTTCAGTTGGAGATTATTTCATAGTTGATATGATGGATAGTTATGTTGCATCCCGTGCTTATGTTGATATTATGCTTATGCATTGTCATTGCATCATGTTACTTTATCATGGCTCAGCATATTGCATTCAAGTTTAATCGGATTACATTGAACTTGAACAACTGTTGGACTGATTCATGGTGCCACCATATCGAAACTGACCAGTGCAACCACACTTACCGTATGGGTAAGGTCCTAACTGGGTCTATTGTCGTGCATCTCGCCGGTGCCTCCCACGAGGGAAGGTTATGGGCGTGCTTACCCTGATCAGGTAATCAGACATAACCTTGTGTGCCTGTTGTTTTTATTGTTATGGATCCGAGTCCCCAAGTGGGAGTGTCCCCGAGTGGGAGTGTTTTGACCATGACGGTGGTCGGGGTGTCTTTGGTAGACACGGGGCCACCCAGGACTAGCCCAGTTGGGAGTGGGTCGGAGTGGCCAGGAGAGTGTAACGGCAGTAGATCGGTTTTGTCGGAACGTCGTTGGTCCACCTGAATGGGAGTGCGAGGCCATGGTTTCCGTGCTGTGGGTACAGTGTGCTACCTCTGCAGAGTGTATATAAAACCTATCGATAGCCGCGCCCGCAGATAAGGGCCTAGTTCGTGTCGGTCCCACCATGAGTCAACAGTAATAATAATAACTTGATTAATGACAACCCCGGTTCGGTGATGAAATAAGTTGGTGGTGATCGCCATAAGGATCACGAGTTACTTTGGTGGTGGTCGCCGTAAGGATCACGAGTTACTTTGGTGATGATCGCCGTAAGGATCATGAGTTACTTTGGTTGTGATCGATGGAATGATCACCGTGGTATCGAGGATAATGAGTTGTTGGATATTCATGATGTTGTGTGACAATCATGGGTAGAGATCAAGCTCCTTGTGGTCATTTAATGATTACTACGGTATTGTTTATACCAAGCTTGATTTGATCGTGTGATGTCCGAGGTTGGTAAGTGTTGCGTGTGATGGTTGCGAGATAACCCAAGCAGAATAATTGGTGCATATAGTGTCATCATGTTGCATGCTAGTATCATCAGATTCATATGTTCATGCCATGCTCATATTGCTCTAGCTGTATCAGGTTCCTGTTGCCTTTGGATTCTTAGTGGCTATTATGATTATTTTCAGGATGGTATCTGGTATTAATTTGGAGTATTACTTTGGATGTCATGTGCTCATGTCATGTTGTTATGAGGATCTCATGTTAATTCCTATTTGACCTGTAATTGGCATGTTGTTGTTTGTCTTGAATGCTTCTGGTTAATTGTGAGCATGCAAGTACATTCAATGTACTGACCTGGCGTGTCATGCCAGCATGCAGGTCGTGCCTGGATTGCTTGCTTGTTTGGTGTTGTTCCTGTGTTCGCGAGCTAGGATAAGCGTTCCAGCCAGAGTCCCTGCGGATTGGAGTTCACCACCGTCATCGTTCTTCCGCTGCCAATAGTTTTTCCACTGCTAGAGTTATTCCGCTGCTTCGATTTGTTCTGCTGCCTGCATAGAGCAACTGAGGATGGCGTAGTGTCGCCGTGCCAATGTTATTCATTGTAATATCGGAGACCTTGTAATCATATTCGTGTAATAATAGAAAGATGGTTTGTTCTATGCTAAGCAGTGCCGTATTCCAGAAGACTTCTCCTCGATCTCTAGACTGGAATACGGGGCGTTCCTGTTTTCTCTGAGCCAGGGTGCCACAACGCTTGGTATCAGAGCTGGTCTGGCTGTAGGATGCCCTAACCCGCGCGAACGTTAGAAAGCGGTAGTATAGACCCCAGTTGGTTTGTTGCACTTGATTGTTGCATTTGTTTGACGCATAGCATGCATATAGGTTGTTATTTTGTCGCTAACGGTTAATCTGGTGAGTGTAGGTGGCATCGTTTTTGGTCCACCGCCTGCACCATCTTTCTTAGCATGCCTGCTCCTCGGTGTGATGCGACCACATCATCATCCATTGCCCTCCATTTCGTTCCCTTGGCAACCCTTACTGATCTTGGTTATCAAAAAAAGGGCAATACCAATAAATCCAGTCTTCCACTGTTATCTTGCCATGTCATTTCATTCTTTGGACGGGTACGATTCCCTTTGTACGCTTGATGAAGAGGTGGTCGTGACTTTTGTGTCTCACTACTTGATCGTCAAGTCCGTTCTCACCTGTGTATCCATCCAGATCCAGCCACTGTTCAGCCAGTGCTTGGTGTAGCTTTGGTTACGCCAACTCCTTCCACACATGGATATAATTTTCGTGCACACCGCCACAACATATTAGACTGTAATACTGGAGTTTCCGCACGACTTGTGTGCTTAGGTGTGCATGCATATTATTGTGTGAGTAGCAGTAATATGTGATGATTGCTTGATTAATTAAATTAGTAGTATGCTTGTGTGCTTTTGTTTTAGTCATTTCTTTTGTTTCTTTGGGCCTTCGGTGTTACAAAAAAAATTCCCCTATTAAAGTTGCTCGTCAGCCGACACCGGACCCGAAGAGTCAGCAAGAAATATATATATATATATATATATATATATTTGGAAACTCAGCTAAACAGAATGGAATTGTCAGCACGCTATAGTGAAATTGGAAATAGCTCGTCTGAATACAAAAGAAACTTTGGATGGAATGTCAGTATAAAGTTTGCATAAACGTGCACTCCTCATAGCAGAAATGATCAAATCAGCAAGAAGATAAATTGTGTGCAAGGTTGACAAAAGATTATCATAGGTATGGCTCAGATACAAGTTTAATTTTTCGTTGAGGATGATTTTGGAACCCGACGTACCTGGAAGCAAGCAAGAATATGGCATGTACTCAGAAAGGAGGATAGTCCTGCAAAACCCCGTTTCATACAAGAAATCAATAACAAAAATTGTAAGATGATTATATATGTGGAAATCGGTCCGCATATCACAGTAAGAAGCTTCTGGTGTAAGCAACCAAATTTTCCCTCGCAAGATACCTGAAAAGCTTCCAAGGCAAGATTCATCTATCTTCCTCAGTACGATATATGGATGATTTCCCGTACAAGGTACTCTGCCTTCTTCAGTAAGCAACTGTAAAAGCTTCCGGAATAAGGTATAGAGTCTTTCCCCGACAAAGTATTTAAGGGGGTAAGCTTCTGAAGCACGATACCCAGTCTTCATCAACAAGCTGTCCGATGAAAGTTTCGAGAACAAGCTGGCCAATCTTCCTTAGTAAGGCGTTGGTACTAGGTAGTACGCTATGAATTGATAGCATATGGCACTGAATCCCAAGAATCAGATCCGCAACATTTTGGTTAGAAGCAAGAATCAGTCAGAATGCACGCCTGTCTCGGGAATCAGATTCTCATATATATGCGATGGGCATACCACCAAGATTTTACAAGTCACTCGAATGAGGATCTGACGACCACATGAGGATGGTTAAGAGAAGAAAGCCAGTATACACCACAGTGTGACAAAGGGTTATGAGGATTGACAACCTCAATGAGCTCAATGCAAGTACCGGTGAACCTGGAAAATGATCCTGATGAGCCCTTGTCCCCTTTTTCTCCTATGACGGCACCGCGCCTGTGATCTAAGCTATTTTTAGCTATCCGGGATGGATGCCGATTTTTATTTCTCTCTTCAATGACTGTCATGAGTTCTAAGCTGCTTTTCGGCCATCTCGTACAACTGTTGAGTTTCTTTTTGTGACAGTAGCCCTGTAGCTTCTTTTTGGCTATTTTAGGGAGCTGCCACCTTCTTCTTATCAACCCGGTCTCATGTTCTGAGCTGCTTTTCGGCCGTCCCGAGCCGTGGTAGAGTTATTTCAGTAATGTTCTAGATTTGAGTTGTAAAGACCGTTCTGGTGGTTACTGATTTATTTGCTGATTTCTTGCAAAGGCTCGGATGATCATTTTCCTGCGGTCAGAACTTGAGGGGTGTTGAACCTGCCATTTAATGGGGTACCTTGTCAGAAAAATGAGGATAGGCTATGATTGCTGAAAAATTGTACCGACCGTACCTATGGTGATACAAAGAAGCAATATGACCCAGCTCTTTCAACCAAGGATCCAAACCAAGAAAACAATAATGAAGCAGCAAGACCAGTAATGTGGGTATGAAAATTGTTGCAAGACCCGCGTCGTGCAGAACCGCCTCCAGTCAAGTCTGCAGATATTTTCCTATAGGTCAAACTCTTATGTTAGCCACGACAGGAAACAATCAAATATTTGGTACGGATCCGATACTCAAGACTGTGGAACCAGTTAAGATGATTCTCAAACTTCCGCGATAAGCCAGAATATGTCAGGAAAGCGGTTATGACCCAATTCATTGTTCGGAACCCGAAGGACCTGCATTTAGTGGAGAAACCCAATGCAAGGAGTTAGAGCTTGGGTGTCCACTAGGAAAATCTGATCACCACTTCATGAAAGATTGTCAGTGTCGGATGACACACCCAGCGGAAATCACTCTTGGATTTGTGAGACCAACATATATTTCAGTCGTGAGAATCAATCACAGTCAGTTAAGTCCGCAGATATAAAAAGAAATGGGAGCCTGTATAAGCATGCACAAGCAAGGTCCGATCAGTCAGAATATGGGTATATTAAAGCAAACCACCCTAGGGCTAGTCAGATAAAAATTTAGTGGGAATAAAAATAATAAAAAGGATACCCGAGTTGGAAACAGTTTCCTGAAGTCAGTATTTTCATACTTGTTCCCCGAGTAACCAAATCTCGAGGACGAGATTTCTTTAAGGGGGTAAGGTTTGTGACAGCCTGATTTTTGGCCCTTTTGTTTTTCTTTTGTTTTTCAGAGGTTTTTGCTCGAGTTTTCTTTTTCCGTGGCTTTGTGGTCTCGAAACAGAAGAAGATGCCCTCTTCTTTGCTTCTAGAGTGGCTTGTCATTCCCAAATCCTTCCCTAGACCCTGTCATTTTCATCCTAGCCCAAATCCCAATATTCTTTTTATTGGGAATATTCCTTTTCTATTAAAGGAATAACCCAATTTGCCCTAGGTTGTGAAGCAACCTTTATTTCCATCAAACCTAAAATTCCCAAGTAATTCTCATAAATTGTTTGGGTCACATCTTTCTCAGATATGGAAAAATATTTCATTTGCCATGTTCCCCATCTTTCTCAAATAATTCATTTCCTATTCTGCCCAAAATGGCAGAATGTGAAGCAAGTGCCATTTTCCTTTTCCCAATTGACCTCAAACTCCTTGGACTCCTTTTCCTATCAATATCATTGCCACATGACAAAGTTCAACCTCATTTGCCTAGTAATTATTTAATTATGATTTTCCAAAGTTCTTGTCCAAGGGAAGTTGTTGTGAAGGAAGTACAAGCTAGGCATATCCAAATGAGTTGCAATTTTGCATGGCCCTTCATATAACCAAATCATCACTCTCCACCGAAGTAGAGCTCATGTCATGCCTCCATGTGAGCTCGCCATAAATTCTTTGATTCTGTCCAAAATTTCAGTTTGTGAAGCAAGTATATTGTATCTTTCTCCATTATGGCTGCCAATTTTTCTAGGCCTTCTTTTATCCATATAACCTACCTCCACCCATTTTGGGCATGTTTCATCAAGCCATTTGTCCTCTAGTATTTTTGCAAGTTTCTGGTCAATGGGAATGTTTGTGAAGGAAGTACCATTTTGGTTTATCCAATTGGTATGAAACCTTTTGCAGCATCTTCATATGGCCAAATAAGCCTGCCTTGCCAAATTTCAGCTCAAGTGGCTCCTCCATTTGAGAGCATCATCATGATCTTCATTCTGGACCAGATTACTTAGTTGTAAAGCAACTATATTAATTAGTGTTCCAATTCTTCTCAAAATTACCAGGATGTAAGTCCTTCTTTACCTCACCCTACCAGACAACTCCATTTGACCCAATCCCTCTGCTGTGGATCAGCAGTACACGATCAAGTTTACTACAGTAAACTTCAGACCTCATTTACCTTTTAACCAGGGTAGTTTTCATCGATTTACCACCTCAGTTACCACTTAACCAGGAGAGACTTAGCGCTAGACAAAAATTTACAACCCATTTCTACCACTACATGCCATCGCACATGGTGACCACGACAATGGCGTGCCTGTGCGCGCGCTCTGTGTGTAGTGCCCGCGTCCAGGGCGCCGTTTCTGCTTCATCCGCTTTCCCCTCGTCGTCTTAGCGCGCGTGAGCATGTCCAATGTCTTCCTCTCGTCGTCTCCGATCACCTGGACTCCACTCCCCTCCCCATCCACTCGCCCGAGCTTCTAAAGTCTATGTGCCCACCATCGCCGCCATGGCTACCGCCTCTGCTCACTCCGATTCTGGCGACTCCGAGCCCCGTTCTCTCTTCAACCACCTCTAGTAGATCACCCAGCCACCAGAGCCTCTACCTCGACTCTCCGTTCGTCGCCGAAGTCGCCATAACCTCGTCCTCAACTTCCGGCCGAAGCCCCGTCCGCTGCAACCGCGGCTCTCCTCGAGGACGACCTCCTCTGGATGTCTGGATGGTCCAGGATGGCTCGGCTCGGCCTGCTTATCAGCTGGTAGGTGGCACGGCCCGAACGGTGGCCGGAGTCGCCGGCTCTCTGCCGCGCGGGATCAGGGGAGGTTGAAGACGAAGAACCTACCAAGCAAGCCCCGCATCGCCCCGGCCCACCCGTCAGCCGCACGAGGGGTTGACCCGGGCGCTGACGTGGATAAGTGGCCACGCATTTCGTGAAATACACATTCACCAAATCGAAAGTGTATTTTCCCTCTGCTTCATCTCAGAATACGTTTTCGTTATTCTGAAAGCGTATTTCCTCCCTGTTTCAGCCTAGAATACGTTTTCTTAAACAGAAAGCGTATTTCTAACTTTGCGCTTCTGCCTTATCCACTCAGGGATTTGTTTGTGATGATATTTTTGCAGAAAAGTCCTTGAACTTCAACCCTTCATATCTTTTTAACCACAACTCCAAATGAGGTGATTCCAAAGCCCATTTCTTTGTCTCGTCGAGCCTGTTATGTTGGTTTCATTTTCAGTATGGTTTGACACTGTGAAAATGACCTTTTTTTGCCCTTGCATGTAAACAGCCCCTCCGAGAGAGAACTGTTTCCGGCAAATCTTTCCGCGACTTCACCGCACTTCTTCCCAGTGCCTTCTTCACCACCAGGCAGGCCACAATACCCACTTGCATGACAGTCATGCAGTAGCCTTGGTTTTCAACTTGAATATTTATTAAATGATTGCTTGTTTAAAATATGGTTATCATTGTTTCGGAAATGCTTCTGGGATTGTGCTTACTTGGTAGCTATGTTGTTATGCACCTGGTTATCATGTCCTGTTAGTTGCTAGTATTACTTTCATATTGCCATGCTTGATTGTAGTACATGTTGGGTTGGTCATGTTCTTCGGTGCATGACTAACGTCGATTACCGAGTACTGTTAATAGGCATTGTTCCGTTGCTGTTAGTTGCTTAAGTGTTACTCGGTGATGTTATTGATAAGTTCTTGCATGTTATTTATGGTTGATGCTAGTGGTCATGTTATGTTATACTATGAGTAGTGTTGCACTTGTAATATTTATGCTCGTCATTATGCCATGTTCAGTTGGAGATTATTTCATAGTTGATATGATGGACAGTTATGCTGCATCCCGCGCTTATGTTGATATTATGCTTATGTGTTGTCATTGCATCATGTTATTTTATCACAGCTCAGCATATTGCATTCAAGTTTAACCAGATTAAATTGAACTTGAACAACTGTTGGCTGAGTCATGGTGCCACCATATCGAAACTGACTAGTGCAACCACACTTACCATATGGGTAAGGTCCTAACTGGGTCTATTGTCGTGCATCTCGCCGGTGCCTCCCACGAGGGAAGGTTATGGGCGTGCTTACCCTGATCTGGTAGGCGGTCATAACCTTGTGTGCCCGTTGTTTTTATTATTATGTATCCGAGTCCCCGAGTGGGAGTGTCCCCGAGTGGGAGTGTTTTGACCACGACGGTGGTCGAGGTGTCTTTGGTAGACACGGGGCCACCCAGGACTAGCCCAGTTGGGAGTGGGTCGGAGTGGCCGGGAGAGTGTCACGACAGTAGATCGGTTTTGTCAGAACGCCGTTGGTCTACCCAAATGGGAGTGCGAGGCCATGGGTTCCGTGGTGTGGGTACAGTGTGCTACCCCTGCAGAGTGTATATTAAACCTATCGATAGCCGTGCCCGCGGATAAGGGCCCAGTTCGTGTCGGTCCCACCGTGAGTCAACAGTATTAATAATAACTTGATTAATGAAAACCCCGGTTCGGTGATGAATTAAGTTGGTGGTGATCGCTGTAAGGATCACGAGTTACTTTGGTGGTGATCGCCGTAAGGATCACGAGTTACTTTGGTGATGATCGCCGTAAGGATCATGAGTTACTTTGGTTGTGATCGCCGGAATGATCACCGTGGTATCGAGGATACCTAGTTGTTGGATATTCGTGATGTTGTGCGAGAATCATGGGTAGAGATCAAGCTCCTTGTGGTCATTTAATGATTACTACGGTATTGTTTATACCAAGCTTGATTTCCTCCTGAGATGATCGTGTGATGTCCGAGGTTGGTAAGTGCTGCATGTGATGGTTGCGAGATAACCCAAGCAGAATAATTGGTGCATATAGTGTCATCATGTTGCATGCTAGTATCGTCAGATTCATATGTTCCTGCCATGCTCAGATTGTTCTAGCTGTATCAGGTTCCTGTTGCCTTTGCATTCTTAGTGGCTATTATGATTATTTTCAGGATGGTATCTGGTATTAATTAGGAGTATTACTTTGGATGTCATGTGCTCATGTCATGTTGTTATGAGGATCTCATGTCAATTCTTGTTTAACCTGTAATTGCCATGCTGTTGTTTGTCTTTAATGCTTCTAGTTAATTATGAGCTTGCAAGTACATTCAATGTACTGACCTGGCGTGTCATGCCAGCTTGCAGGTCGTGCCTGGATTGCTTGCTTGTTTGGTGTTGTTCCTGTGTTCGCGAGCTAGGATAAGTGTTCCAGCCAGAGTCCCTGTGGATTGGAGTTCACCACCGTCATCGTTGTTCCGCTGCCAATAGTTTTTCCGCTGCTAGAGTTATTCCACTGCTTCAAGTTGTTCTGCTACTTGCATAGAGCAACTGAGGATGGCGTAGTGTCGTCGTGCCGATGTTATTCATTGTAATATCGGAGACCTTGTAATCATATTCGTGTAATAATAGAAAGTTGGTTTGTTTTATGCTAAGCAGTGCCATATTCCAGAAGACTTCTCCTCAATCTCTAGGCTGGAATACGGGGCGTTCTGGTTTTCTCTGAGCCGGGGTGCCATAGATTCATATCGCTCTAGGTCGGCAACTCAGGAGGAACGCTGAGGCATATGTCGACGACATAGTGGTGACATCTCGGGAGGCAAGGACGCTCATTGAAGACCTGAAGGAAACGTTTGCCAGCCTACGCAGGGTGGATCTGTGGCTCAATCCGGAGAAATTCGTGTTTGGCGTCCCCTCCGGCAAGCTTCTGGGCTTTCTGGTGTCACATAGGGGAATCAGGCCGACCCCGAGAAGGTCAAGGCCATAGAAGGGATGAGCCCACCATAGATCCTCAAGGAAATGCAGAAGTCGCTGGGCTGTGTGACCTCACTAGGGCGTTTCATCTCCAAGCTGGGGGAGCGTGCCCTCCCATTCTTCAAGATAATGAAAAACAAGTGACCATTCGAGTGGACTCCAAAGGCCGAAGTGGTGTTCCAAGACCTCAAGAAGTACCTAACCAGCCCGCCGGTGATGGTGGCACCACGTCCCCTTGAGCCACTGGTGCTCTACCTAGCCGCCACACCTCACTCGGCCAGCGCAGCGCTGGTCGCGGTCCGGGACGAACGCCCGGCCAAGGACTCTCAGAGCAGCACCCCATGGCTGGCTGGAACTCACCGGTTCCAAGATGGCACTCCTGAGGCCTCGGCCACCCCGGCAGAAGCCCAAGCCCCTCAGGACGGAGCTCCTGAGGCCCCGACTGCCTCGACCGGCAACCAGCCTCCCGAGGCCGCCGGGCCTTAGGAGGCGCAAGGCGCTGCCCACACTTCCGCCCTCGTTGAGCACTCGGTGTACTTTGTCAGCATAGTGATGCGCGATGCACGAGCGCACTAGCCCATGCCTCAAAAGCTCTTGCTCGTGATCCTCGTCACCTCGCACAAGTCGCACCACTACTTTCAAGGTCACCCCATCAAGGTCGTCTTAGCTTACCCGCTGGAGAGGGTGCTTAGGAGCCCCAATGCAGCAGTAAGGGTGGCAGAATGGAACATCGAACTGTAGGCATTCCAGTTGGAATTCAGCACCACCAGGGTCATCAAGGGTGCTGCACTCGCTGACTTCGTGGCAGAGTGGACTGACGCCCCCGGCCCGGAGCAGGGGAGGACTGATCCCTCTCACCATGGAGTAGGGCACCAGATGGCTGGGTCATGTACTTCGACGATGCCTTCGCGTGTCAAGGCGCGGGGGCTGGCACCGTGCTCGTCTCACCCACCCAGGACAAGCTCTACTACGCCATGTAGCTCTGCTTACAGCAGGGCGAGAAGGTCTCCAACCACATCGTGGAGTACGAAGGCTTGATCGTTGGTCTCAAGGCTGCGACACCCTTGGGAGTGAAGCGCCTCACCATCATGGGCGACTCCCGGCTCCTCGTCAACTTCTCCAACAAAGTATACGATTCAAAGGACGAGCATATGGAGGCATACCTTGCGGAGGTATGTAAAATTGAGAAACAATTCTTGGGCCTGGAACTGCAGCATGTGCCACGTAGCACGAACAAGGAAGCTGACAACATCACCAAGAGGGCGTCCCATCACTTGCCCCAGGAACTTGGTGTCTTCGAGGAGCCGCTCTTCAAACCATCAGCAGCCCCTCCTGCTGCGGAACCAAAACTGCCTCAGGAGGAGCTCCCACCAGCACCCCTCTCGGGAGCCCCCTGCTTGTGGACCGACGTCGGGAGCGTGCCTACTCCTTGCGCTCGAGCCTCAGGAGGGGTGCTGGACCGAAGAGTTCAAGGTGTACCTGCTTCAGGGGACCCTGCTGGAGAAGGAGGATGACGCGGAGCGTGTGGCTCGGCAGGCCACCGCCTACTACATCTAGGATGGTGAGCTCTATAGGAAATGGCCAAATGATGTTTCTTTACGATGCATCTCTAGGGAGCAGGGACACGAGCTGTTGGATGACATACACTGCGGGGACTGCGGGTATCACTTATCATCACGCACCCTCGTGGGCAAGGCATTCTGCAGCGGGTTCTACTAGCCCATGGCGCTCAATGATGCCAACGAGCTGGTGAGATCTTGTGAAGCGTGCCAATTCCATGTGAAGCAGATCCACCAGCCAGCTCAGGGCCTCCAGACCATCCCACTCTCGTGGCCATTCGTGGTCTGGGGTGGACATCTTCGGGTCATTCCCTCGAGCACCCAGAGGCTACCGCTACCTCTACGTCGCCATCAACAAGTTCACCAAATGGGCGGAGGTGGAGGCTGTCCGCACTAGCCCAACCGGATCGGCAGTCAAGTTCATCAAGGGCCTCGTGAGCCAGTTCGAGGTTCCGAATCGGATCATCACCGACAATTGCTCGCAATTCACTAGTAACCTTTTTAAAACATGTTGTGCTAACCTTTGGACACAAATATGCTACGCCTCAGTGGCACACCCTAGGAGCAATGGCTAGGCCGAATGCACCAATGCGGAAGTCCTGAGAGGCCTCAAGGCAAGAACCTTCAAGAAAAATCTCGAGGCCTGCGGCAGGGGCTGGTTGGACGAGCTCTAGTCAGTGCTTTGGTCCATCTGCACCACCGTGACCAAGCCAACAGGCAAGACTCCATTCTTCCTCGTCTATGGAGCAGAAGCGGTTCTCCCTAACGAGGTCAGGCATCACTCCACGTGGATCTTGGCGTTTGACGAGGCACACCAGGATGCCTCATGGGGGATGGACCTCGTGCTGGGGGAGGAACATCACCGTCAAGCCGTGCTCCGAGCAGCAACGTACCAGCAGGCGCTATGGCGGTACCACGGCCGCAGCGTCAGCTCCAGGATGCTCGAGGTGGGTTATATCATCCTGAGGTAGGTGCTCGCCAGGGAGGGGCTGCATAATCTTTCATCCACGTGGGAGGGCCCATTCAGGATCGCCCGTGTCTCCAGGCCCGGCGCCACGCGCCTGGAGACGCAGGACCAGATCCCCATCCAGAACGCCTGGAACATCCAACACCTCTAGAAGTTCTACCCATGAAGCAAGGCCCGTGCCTGTGAAGGTCTCCGCTCGTGACACTCTCACATAATATTGAGTGGGGCTGTACATGCCTCGGTGTTTCCAGAGTGCCGCCCTCGGGCCTCGGGGGCTCCCTCCCACGTCCTAGTGTGTAAGACCCACAATGCGGCTATATCTCTCACATGTCGGGGCACGACTTAGAGGCATAGCCGCATGGTAGTTTTG
Source organism: Triticum aestivum (assembly GCF_018294505.1). NCBI lineage: Eukaryota > Viridiplantae > Streptophyta > Magnoliopsida > Poales > Poaceae > Triticum > Triticum aestivum. Next base: position 311,697,411 of record NC_057797.1, read on the forward strand.
TCGCAAGAGGGATAATCTTCAAACGATCCCATGTACTGAATAAGAAAGGATAAATAGTTGGCTTACAATTGCCACTTCACACAATACATAAATAATCCATACATCATCCAAATACACTCAAAAACCGACTACGGTCAAATCCGAATAAAAGGAAGATAAACCCCAAATGCTAGATCCCCGATCGTCCCAACTGGGCTCCACTACTGATCAACTTGAAAAGACGCATAACAACGATCAAGATCTTCATCGAGCTCCCACTTGAGCTCAGTTGCGTCACTAGCACTGGTATCATCGGCACCTGTAACTCTTTGGAAGTAACCGTGAGTCACAAGGACTCAGCAATCTCACACCCACGAGATAAAGACTATTTAAGCTTATGGGTAGGGTAAGGTAATGAGGTGGAGTTGCATCAAGCACTAAGCATATATGTTGGCTAACATATGCAAATAAGAGCGAGAAGAGAAGCTACACAACGGTCGAGATGCTAGAAGTGATCAAGAAGTGATCCTGAAATTACTTACCTTCAAGCATAACACAAGACTGTGTTCACTTCCCGGACCCCACCAAGAAGAGACCATCACGGCTACACACGCAGTTGATGTATTTTAATTATGTCAAGTGTCAAGTTATCTACAACCGGATATTAAAAAATTCCCATCTGCCACATAACCGTGGGCACGGCTCTCGGAAGTTTATACCCTACAGGGGTGACACAACTTAGCCCATCACAAGCTCTCACAATCAACGAAGGATATTCCTTCTCCCGGGAAGACTCGACCAGTCCCAGAATCTCGGTTACAAGACATTTCGACAATGGTAAAACAAGACCAGCAAAGCCGCCCGATGTGCGGACAATCCCGATAGGAGCCGCACATATCTCATTCTCAGGGCAACACCGGATGAGCAATCCGTACAACAAAAACCAGCCCTCAAGTTTCCCCGAGGTGGCGCTACAAGGGGCTCTAGTTCGGACCAACACTTAGAGAAGCACTGGCCCGGGGGGTTAAAATAAAGATGACCCTCGGGTCTGCAGAACCCAAGGGAAGGTGATAGGTTGTCAGGCAAATGTAAAACCAAGGTTGGGCCTTGCTAGAGGAGTTTCACTCAAAGCAAACTGTCAAGGGGTTCCCATAACACCCAACCGCGTAAGGAATGCATAATGAAGGAACATAACACCGGTATGACGGAAACTAGGGCGGCAGGAGTGGAACAAAACACCAGGCATAAGGCCGAGCCTTCCACCATTTACCAAGTATATGGATGCATTAATTAAAATAAGAGATATTGTGATATCCCAACATATCCATGTTCCAACATGGAACAAACTTCAACTTCACCTCCAACTAAAAATGCTATAAGAGGGGCTGAGCAAAAGCGGTAACATAGCCAAACAATGGTTTGCTAGGAAGGTGGGTTAGAGGCTTGACATGGCAATATGGGAGGCATGATATAACAAGTGCTAGGTAGCGTGACATAGCGATAGAGCGAACAACTAGCAAGCAAAGATAGAAGTGATTTCGAGGGTATGGTCATCTTGCCTGAAATCCCGCAAGGAAGAAGAACAAGTCCATGAAGAAGGCAAATGGACGTAGTCAAACGGATCCTCACAAATGCGACGTTACTGGAACTAACAAGAAGAAGCAACACCGGAAAGGAGCAAACAACATGGTAAACACACAAGCATAACCATGGCATGATGCACAAACAAGTATGATGCAAGTCCGGTTTAATGAGGCATGGCATGGCAAAGTGCACAAACAACACTACAAGTTAAGTGGAGCTCAATATGTAACAAGTTGCATATTGACGAAACACCACATGACTTATTTAGTTCTCTCCCGTTTATGTACTCAACAATATTAAATGTTTTAAAACATGGCAAGGGGTGAAGCATATGAAAACTACCTATCTAGGCAAGTTTAAATGAGGCCGGAACAACAAACAACAATTCCGGAAAAATCCTCATGAGCATATTTTAGATTTGGTATTGTTCTGCCCTAAACCATATTTTAGAGTTGTTAAACATGCAAGATGAGTGCACCATACTAAAGTAGGCATTTTTTACCCCATTTTGCATATAAAGATTATTAAATTCTGAGCTATGGTTATTTAGATATGAAATAAATCATTTTAACAAGTCATTTATGCAAATTTAAATAAACACCAAGTATAAATTTTTTAACATGGATGAAAGTTGCATATTATCAAAGTAGATGAAATTCTGAGCAAAATGCATATATGACCGGTTTTATTTGGATGCATGGTTATTCAGTTATTGACAATTCAAAATGATAGCATTTCTCTAATTATGCATGCACAGAAAAATACTAAAACCAGAGAAGGAAAAAAACATACGTAGGCCGAATTGCAACAAAGTGCAGAGGCCCAGGAGGGGATTTGGCCCGGACTTGATCCCACGGCCTCCTGGATAGAGGTGTGGCTCAACTTGTCTGTGCAATGCTGCTGCATGTTTGTGCAAAACAAAGGAGTGGCTCAACTTGAACAAAACCAGAGGCTAGGCCTTCTTCTTCGTGGATCATAGAAGAACTGGGGGACGACACCGGCGAGCAAGACGGCGACCGTCGTGACCACAGGCCAACGGCGGGGGTGCGGAAAAACGTGTGTGTGTGCACACACAGGAAGGCGGGCGTGTGCAAAGGCTAGATGTGCGGGAGCTCGAGGACGAGCCCGTGCTCGCCTGAAGCATGGCGTGCGGCAGAGCTAGGTCAGCATGGAGAGGCTTGCGGGAGAGCTGTGGCGCGTGTGTGTGCCCTGTGGAGGAACACGTCCTCGATGGTGCGCGTGGTTGGACGGAGGCAAGAGCAGAAGCTCCCAGAACTTGTGCTCGGGCGCGGGCGTGAGAGCATGGCAATCGTGGCCTCGATATGATGCGTGCACCGCGTACACGAAGAAATCGATGATAGAAATGAGCTGGGAGACGCGGCTACTCACCATGGAGGTTCTGGTGACGACAAATCATACGGAGAGGCGACGGAGGCGGCGCTGATCGGCGGAGAAGGCGGTGGGAGCTGCAAGGCCATGGCGGAGGATTCGGGTCGTTGGTCGCAGCAGAGGCTCGGGGCAGAGGAGGAGAACGACAAAGTCGAGACAGAGGCGGGGTCAGGCGGAGGAGGCGCCCATGGCGTTGTACTTGCCGTCCTGCAGGTCCGGCAGGGATGGCGACCTTGACGAAGGGGAGAGGTGGAGGCGTGGATTCGGCGAGGCGGCAGAGTTCCTTTGGCGGCCATGGCGCCTGGCGTGTTCCTGGCCAGGGCGTAGCTGCTCCTGCAGCAGATGGGCAGAAAGCAAAGGGTTCAGAGAGGGAAACGGGAGGAGCATTGGAAGGAGAAGAAGGGGCATCGGTGCTCATCTCCGGTGAAGCTTGCCGGTGGTGACGTAGCACGAGGCAAAGGCTCGGGCTCCTGCTGAGACGAGGGAGGAGGAAGGTCCTCGATCCAATCGGGATTGAGCCTTGGCTGGCTGCACGAAGGTTGGTTGAGGCATGATCTGGAGGACAGGGGAGATCTAGGAGAGGACTGGTGGCCGTGGGTTGGCTCGGGATGGATCCCGAGGGGAACCAGAGACTGGCGGCGGGGAGGAGGATCCCTAGAAATTAGGGATTTGTCTGATGATTGCACTCCTATTTATAGTAAGTGGGTGTGGGTAGGGATCTCCTCCCTCCGATCATAATCGGATGGTTCGAGATAATTATGTTAGGAGAGTCAAAACAAGAACCGGTGATATTTTGGGGATGTTTGGGGATGATACGGACCCATCGGTAATGACTGCCGGGGTCAGGTCTGGGGGAATTTCGGACGCGGGTAAGGGGTCTATGCACTGTGCAAAGAGGGGTAGGCTGGGCCTAGGTGGACTATGAAGAAGGGCTTGGAATGAGAGGAGAGAAGAGAAAACGACCCAGCATGGGTTTTCGGAGACCAAAAACGTCCGACGTTTGACCGACTATAATGCTGCTATAGTTATCCATTGGGGCGTCAAAGGGACTCCGAATGCGATGAAATTTGGCAGGGTGTCTACCGACAACATAAAAACACCGCATGCCAACTTTCATCCCATTCCGAGAACATTTTCTGGCCACTTATAAAATAATATTTCGGACGTGCCGCGGACGCGTGCTAGTATGTATGGGCTCAGAACGGACAACGGGGAGAACTGGGAGATCCCGGACGAATGCAAGTTTTGAAAACATGATGATGCAATGCATGTGATGACATGGCAAGATGCAACACGCAAGCGAATGACAAGGAAACAACAGCGAATAACTAGAAGACACCTGGAGCGTCGGTCTCGGGGCGTCACAATACTCCACCACTACAAGAGGATCTCGTCCCGAGATCAAGGATGGCACTGGAGAGAAACATAAGAGAAAGAGAAAAGGTAAAACTAAGTTGCTTCCTTGACAAATGAGTGAAACCAAAGAACCTTACGAGGTTAAACAAATTGAAAGAAAGAATACAACGATGATGAACAAAGTTGAAAACACTCTGTTAGAAAAGAGGAACAAGGAATATTACTAGAACCTTGTAGGTTGAAAGACATAAGAAAAATGGTTACAATGGACAAGAAGTACATGCAAGCACCCCGGTTGAAACAAGATGTACAAGGAACGATAGAGATCAATTACGACAACACTCCGGTTGGAAATGGAAGGCATAGAATATGAACTTGGCCAAATGAAGGCACTTGGATGAGACTCCGGTTAGAAGAGGAATGATAGACACAACACTCTGGTTAAAAGAAGATGGAGAAGGAATAAGAATGATATAATTTGGATAGCACTCCGACTGTAAATGGAAGGAATTGAACATGATCTTGACAAAACAAGATGATGGGTCGAACAGAGCAACATCACAATGCCTCCGGAACAAATGTAAGAATGGAATCAAAAGAACAGAGGAGAAAACAACATCTTCTACCTCAAATGATCTTGAAAAAGCATCTTTAGGATAAGGGTCGAACAGAGTTGTTGGAAAACCACCAACGAATAAAGTAAGCTTGTTGTGGGCTTATGGAAAACATCTCAAAATTTGAGGTGAAATTCTGCCACTAGTGGAAACAATAGATTGAATTGACATCAACAAGCAGATGAGAAGCTAATTTCATCGGGAGGATAAATGAAGAACTTGGGTCATTTTTGAGCACCATAAATAGCAACAATCCTTAGGGAAAACTTTAGGTGAAGTATAACCCAAGATAACTCCAATGAAGAGATTGATGGATTTAAGATACCTCATTCCTGACAACTTGACCATCATGAAACATGAAGGAAACTGTCAAAATAACATAACACCACCTCAAAAAATAAGATAGAAAGAATTGCACTTCGGAATGCAAGATGAAGAATTCTTAAACTCCTCAAAACAAGACATGTGTTGAGCATCATGTTTATGTGAGAGTATAGCTTGATGGATCATAACTTCAAGAGAAATCTTAACGAACAAATGAAGAATGAAAGAAATCCTTGATGAGCCACCATGTTGAGTGAGGGAGTCCTGGACTAGGGGGTATCCGGACAGCCGGATTATATCCTTTGGCCGGACTTATGGACTATGAAGATACGAGATTGAAGACTTCGTCCCGTATCCGGATGGGACTCTAATTGGTGTGGAAGGCAAGCTAGGCAGTACGGATATGCATATCTCCTCCTTTCTAACCGACCTTGTGTAACCCTAGCCCCCTCCGGTGTCTATATAAGCCGGAGGGTTTTAGTCCGTAGGACAACATACTCATACCATAGGCTAGCTTCTAGGGTTTAGCCTCTCTGATCTCGTGGTAGATCTACTCTTGTACTACTCATATTATCAAGAATAATCAAGCAGGACGTAGGGTTTTACCTCCATCAAGAGGGCCCGAACCTGGGTAAAACATCGTGTCCCCTGCCTCCTATTATCATCCGCCTTAGACGCACAGTTCGGGACCCCATACCCGAGATCCACCGGTTTTGACACCGACATTGGTGCTTTCATTGAGAGCTCCACTCTGTCGTCGCTGTAAGGAAGGATGCCTCGTCTCATTGTTAAAACAACATCACTGCCGAAGGAGCCCTGGCTGTCGGCCAAACTCTCCTGCTTGGCAGTTTCGTCATGATCGCCAGTTCGGCCGCTGCACCGACGATGACTTCTCAGGTCATCAAAAACAGCCTCCACGTCGGCTCGGAATTCACCGAGCAGATGGATCCAATAGAGCTCTCTTCCCTAAACGAACTCTTGGATCGTATCACCGCCTTAGGAGTCGCTACAGACTATGATCAGATTGGGCTTAAACCCGATCAGAGGGAGATTAATTCTCCACCTGTCACCCATCATATTGCGGTGGTGGAGGAACAACGCGGCGATTTTTTCTCTACCCTAGGGACTAACTATGTCTGGATTCCTGAGCTCTCCGAGCCGGATACCCGTCTACGGGAGGTCATCACCCATGCCCTGAACCTAGAGTCACGCAGCGGGCCAGACTCATTGGGCAACACTTCGGAATCCGAACTTCCAAGATTGGAAACTCCTCGGCCCCTGGGTCTCAGATCGGTTAGGGGTTCATACTCAAATCCACCCACCTGCCCAGACATAAACGATATTTCCCACATCAGGCAAGAGCCCCATGAAACAGTACATCACTATTGGGCCAGATTCCTCCTTGTGATGAACAAGGTTAAGGACTGTCACGAGGAAGATGCAGTCTTATTCTTCTGCAATAATTGCACGGACAAGGGAATCCTTAACGCCTTAAGTCGCCATGAAATATCACGCTTCGCTGACTTTGCGTCCATAGTACGAAAGTATTGTGCGATGGAAAGCGCCTAGAAAACTGAAACGAAATTTTGGGATAATCCGGCTCGGAATATACACCCAGTCCGAAGTAAAAGGGTGGACTATCATAAGACACCCGAGTTAGTTACAAAGAAACAAAAATCCTCTACAGGGCATGGAACCGTATTCGAGGGATGGCTTAACGGACCCTGCAAAATTCATGGTACAGCGGATACCACACCAACACACAGCCTTAGAGCATGTTGGATACTCCGACAGGTGGCCAAAAGTGGTGAGGATCTTCTCATCCCAAATGCCACAGAGCACCATCCCGTGGATAACAATACGGTATTAACAGTCTTTGAAACCTTCGCATCAAATAATAGGCGCAAGCGAACACTCCGCAGCCTCGCCAAAATCTGCCACGTGGCAGCAATGAATCCATGGAGTGACACGGTTATTACGTTCAATGCCAATGATGAGCCTAAATTCCGAACAGCCCGATCACCAGCTGCACTGGTCCTCAGTCCAATCGTGGACAGCTTCGACTCACCAAAGTACTCATGGACGACAGAGTGGATTAAATCTCATCTATGAAGAAACTCTTCAAAAAATGGAAATAGACTGGAACCGCATTGAGCAAAGCAGCACAACCTTCAGAGGAATCATCCCCAGTCGGGAAGCACACTGTGCTGGGAAAATCACACTAGATGTGGTATTCGGCACGCCGAAGAACTATAGGTCCGAAGAAATTACAATCCAAGTGGCCCCGTTCAGTAGTGGATACCATGCCCTTTTAGGACGGGAGGCGCTCACGATCTTCCAAGCCATACCCCATTATGGGTACATGAAGCTCAAAATGCCCGGGCCCAACAGAATCATCACTCTCGCTAGTGATCTGGACACAGCACTCTGCGCCGAAAAGAAAACAGCCGCATTGGCCCTCAAGGCATTATCTGAAGCCCTTTCGGCCAAGGAATTAACCGCGCTACGCTCCACAGTGGACAGGGACGACATGATACTTGACAAGAGATCCAAGTGCACCTCTTTTAAACCAGTGGATGAAATAGTCAAATTCCAAGTCCACCCAATGGACCCTACAAAAACAGCCTTCATCGGGGTACAGTTAAACCACGTTGTGGACGCCGCACTACGAGAGTTCCTACGCGAGAATTGGGACATATTCGCCTGGCACCCTCCAGACATGCCAGGAATCCCACATAGGTTGCCCAAGCACAACCTCAATATCCTAAAGGGATTTAAGCTGGTGAAGCAGGCTCTTCGACGTTTCTCTGAACCTAAGAGACAAGCTATGGGAGAGGAACTAGCCAAGTTATTAGAGGCCGGATTCATTAGAGAAATAAAACAGCCGGACTGGCTAGCAATCCTGGTGTTGGTACCAAAGAAGGACAAATCCTGGCGCCTATGCGTCGATTTCAAGGACCTCAAGAAGGCTTGCCCAAAGGATCCCTTCCCCCTCCCCCGCATTGATCAAATTATTGATGCCACCGTAGGACACGAGTCATTGTGTTTCCTCGACGCATACTCCGGCTACCACCAAATCAAGATGGCGGAGTCCGACCAAGCCGCAATGGCATTTATCACACCATACGGCCCCTTATGTTTTAACACAATGCCTTTTGGGCTCAAAAACGCCGGCACAACATATCAGCGCATGATTCAGACAAGTCTGGAGAAACAGATCGGCAAAACAGTAGAGGCATACGTAGATCATGTGGTCGTCAAAACTAAACACATCGACTCTCTAATAGACGACTTGAGGCTCACATTCGACAACCTCCGAACATACGACATCAAGCTCAATCCGAAAAAATGCATTTTCGGCGTACCAGCCGGAAAGCTCATGGGCTTCATTGTTTCCAGTAGAGGAATTGAAGCTAATCCGTCCAAAATCCGAGCTTTGTCACAGTTGGCTACCCCAACAGACCTCAAACAAATCCAGAAATTAATTGGATGTGTGGCGGCTGTAAGGCATTACCCCTTTATCGCCTCCTTCGGCGCACCGAACACTTCGAGTGGACGGACAAGGCCACAGCCAGATTGGAAGAAATAAAAGCCATACTGGCAACCAACCCAATCCTGGCCGCCCCAAACATTGGCAAACCAATGCTGTTATTCATTGCGGCAACTCATCAGGTTGTAAGCGCAGTGCTCGTCATCGAACGAGAAGCGGACGAACATAAATTCCCTCTTCAAAAGCTGGTATATTATGTATCCACTGTCCTCACTCCATGCAAATCACGGTACCCACATTATAAAAAGATAGCCTATGCGGTATTCATGGCATCCCGGAAGCTGTGACACTACTTTCAAGAGTGTTCGATTACAGTAGCCTCGGAAGTGCCACTTAATGATATTATAAACAACCGCAACGCCATGGGCCGGATTGCCAAATGGGCCATTGAGCTCCTCCCGTTTGACATAACATACAAACCACGGCGAGCCATTAAATCGCAAGTATTTGCCGACTTTGTCGCTGAATGGACGGAAGCCGAACTCCCTAAAGAGTACGGCACATACTCCAATTGGATCATGCACTTCGACGGCTCCAAAATGCTGGCTGGTCTGGGGGCTGGCGTCGTCCTGACGTCCCCAACCAGAGATACAGTTCAATACATACTGCAGATATTGTATACAGACTCCAACAACGTGGCTGAATACGAAGCCCTGCTACATGGTCTTCGGATGGCAGTTTCCATGGGCATTCAATGCCTGGAGGTGCATGGGGATTCGAACCTTGTAATATCCCAAATAAAATGGAGATTTCGATGCCAAGGATCCGAAGATGGAGGCCTATCGAAACGCCGTCCTAAAGATGTCAGCTCGGTTCGAGGGGCTCGAATTTCAACATGTGGCTCGGGAAAACAATGAGGCGGCGGATATCCTCGCCCGCATCGGCGCAAAACGCGATGCGGTCCCCCCCCCAACATCTTTTTGGAGAGGTTGTTTAATCCATCTGTGGCATGGGAAGGGGACACCGGTAACAATAGTCCGGACCCGGCCACAATGCCCGATACCAAACACTCTGACATAATCGGAGGCTCTGTCACCGAAATAACACCTTCAGCCCATGTCATAATGGCCATCATAGCCCCGTGGATAGAACCATTCTTGGCCTACCTAACTAGGCAGGAACTTCCCGAGGACCAAAATGAGGCACGCTGCATAGTGCGGCGATCTAAAGCCTACAGGGTCCACGAGGGAGAGCTGTATAAAAAAGCACTACCGGAGTCTTTCAAAGGTGCATCTCCGAAGAGGAAGGGCGGAAGCTTCTGGCAAAAATTCACGCCGGACTCGGCGGCCACCATGCCGCAGCCCGGGCCCTTGTAAGCAAGGCCTGCTGTACAGGTTTTTATTGGCCGATGGCACAGGCAGACGCACAGGACTTGGTCCAACGCTGCGCCGGTTGCCAGCTTTTTGCAAACCAAAGCCATATGCCACCCACCGCCCTCCAAACAATCCCCATTACCTAGCCTTTCGCAGTCTGGGGGCTTGACATGCTTGGACCCCTTAAAGGGGGAACCCATAAGAAAAAATACTTACTGGTCATGGTGGATAAATTCACCAAATGGATAGAAGCCAAACCTGTTAAAATGGCCAAATCCGGACCGGTGATAGACTTTATATCCCGGGTTGTACACCGTTATGGCGTCCCTCACAGCGTCATCACTGACAACGGCACGAACTTCACGGCCGACGAGGTAAAACTCTGGTGTAGCAACATGGGCATCAAGCTCGATTATGCTTCCGTCTATCACCCACAAACCAACGGCCAAGTCGAGCGAGCAAATGGTCTTATCATGAGCGGCATTAAACCCAGATTAGTGCGGTCCTTAAAGGAGTCTAACACGCACTGGGTAGAGGAGCTCGACTCCATACTCTGGGGGCTGCGGACCACGCTGAATCATACTACCGGATATACACCCTTCTTTATGGTCTACGGCGCAGAGGCAGTTCTGCCCTGCGACATAATTCATGACTCACCTCGAGTGCGCATGTACGAAGAAAGAGAAGCCAAGCTCGATCGGCAAGATAGTCTGGACACCCTAGAGGAGGAGCGCGACATGGCAAAAGCCCGTTCCGCATTCTATCAGCAACAGGCTCGCAGATACGAAAGCAGAGAAGTACGGGCCAAAACTTATAACGTTGGCGAGTTAGTTCTACGCCTGCCGGAGAAGAAAAAGACCAAGCTCGAGCCCAAATGGGAAGGTCCATTCATTATTGACCAGGTTCTGACCGGTGGAGCGTACCGTCTGCGGGATGCATCGAATAATCGACTTGAGCCGAACCCATGGAACGCAGCCAGGCTCCGAAGATTCTACGCCTAGCGCCGGACTCTATGTTCGTCTCCTTCCTCTGTCCATTTTTTGCATATACATTATTTGTCTTTTTTCTCTTTCTTTCTTTTTATTCTTCCTCAAGGCCTTCAAGGGTCGACTTGTGCCTCGCTTGCACACTATAGACGCGCTAACCACGCTCATTATATACCTGGGGGCTTCTTACACAGAAGCTTAATTATCTATCTGGGCTTCATGCCCCGCACATGTGTTATTCTTCCGCATGTACCTTTTCTTCGCCATTATATGCATCAATATGACTTAAGTTTTGGCCAAGCTGGGTTGCCTGGCTCTTGTATTTATGCCCTACGCTCCCGTTAATTCGGCTAGGGCATAAGGGGAGCACCTCTGCGATTGTTACTTCCGGGTCAGCTGGATGTGCACCTCAGACTGGGTGAAGCCGAAAGCTAGCATTCTTAAGGGAATATTCAGTCAGCGAACAAAAGATGAATTTTATTTATTTCCCATATATGCCCCCAGAGGTTTTTGCCTGCGTCTCCTATCGCAGTCTGGACATGCACTTTAGGGCATGCATACCTAGGGAAAGGAACCCCCAACGGAATTATTCTCCCTGGTAGATGTTTCTTACTACCCATGTAATATAACATAACTAGTTGGGTACTTGTCTGTTCAAGCACTAATGACCCCTACGCCTGGTCTCCATGCATACCCTGGTTCTTATATAACTGAGTGGGTTTTCGGACACACTCCGAACTAACGGGTCCCGAGGTTGAAGCGAAAAGGTCCGCCATGACAAATGATTTACAATCCGGCTAGAAGGCATTATACATGTCACTTTAATTACATAGTCATGTAGATTGACTAAATTCCTCTTCTATACCATCCAACAGGCGGTCTAGCCTACAATCCTGTTGGGAATACTTTGCGGCTAATTCTACTTGCCCATAGACTAAGCTAACGGGGATGTCTTTCCCATCGGGCCCCACAGGTCCGACCTCGGCCATGTGGTTTGGGTCAGCCTTGGTATACCGCGTCTTCACCATGTCCCAGGCTTCCCTGGCACCTTGACGGCAGGCCGATATCTTCCATAATCGGAAGTGCCGCTGTGCTCCCTTGAGCTTCTCTGCAAGCTCTCCAATGCCTTCTGGCAGGGAGACTGATGGCCACAAGGCCTGGGCAACACCTTGCATCACCTGCCGAACTTGTTCGTGCAGTTGAGAGAGATCGGATAGAAGATCACCCGCAGACCCGGGCATTTCCTCCACAGGACGACCCGTCAGCATACCTGCAGACATAACTCTGTTAGCCGGCTTCTCTGCCATCCCCTTTTTAAGGGTTCATTCAAGCACTTACTGAAAATGCCGCGTCGAAGCCGCTTATTCTCCTTCTCGGAGTCCGCAAGCTGGGCTCGAACATCTTTCAGTTCCACGCTCAGCTTGGTATTGGCGTCTTAGAGATTGTTTTTCTCCCGCCTGACCTCAGTCAGCACGTGTTCGCCAGCCTTTAGCTGTCGTATGGCATGCTGGTCTTCTGGATTCTCTCTGGATTCATCTGCAATATCTATTGTTAGATCTGCAGCCACGCCGCACGCTATATGGTACCTATCATTCTTTGAAACAAATGTTACCTGGTGGGGACTTTTTAGGTTCCTTCAATGCGGCAACGGCGGCCCGAAGTTGGGCCTTGCATTCCTCCAGCTCTTGTGACAGTCGAGTATTCTTGTTTGTAAGAACCTGCACAATAGATGATCCTTAAATCAGTTCTACTAACTGTTTCAAGTCTTAGGGGCTACTGATATATATAATCGTCAGATTTGCTTACCCGTACATCCCTTACATACTGGTCCGTGGCTCTGGCTAGACCATTTAGAGCAGCACGGAGGTATGCGTCTCCAGAATTGAAGGCATCAAATGCCTCTGGGGAGAAGCAAGCGTCACGGAGTACGGCTCGGCGACGCATATGATTCATGGCGCTCTCCACTTCTGAATTTGTAGTTGATAGTATATCCGCATCCTCTGTAGGAGGAGTATTCGGCGTCCGCCCCATGTCGGCTTCCGCCTCTATGTCTGGTCCTGGAGCCTGACTGGTGGAAGCATGATCGGCAGCCTCACCGGACACATTCCGGCGAGCATTTTTCTGTTAAAGAAACATGGACGTCATTACGTTTTGAGAAAGAGGACAAGCAGGGAGCGGGGTTTTTGTCAGACCTCTGCGCCCGCGTCTCCATCCTGACCGCCTTCCTTTTTGGCCTGCCCGGCATCGGTGCCTCTTGTTGGCGGGTTGCTGCGGGTTCGGCACGGCGTCCCGAAGGCCTTCCCTGTATATGGTAGGTGAAGTGTCTAAAAGGGGATCCTAGTTTTTGGAGTTGGGGTTTTTGGTTTTTCTTACGTGCGACGCAGGAAGCAGTCCGGGATAGTCGACCGTAATGGCCACCATGGCGTCATCACAGCTTAATTGATAGAACTACCGGTCTATCAACTCCACGAATATGTCCGGATCTTCTTCGAGTCCGGGACCAAGGGCCCGGTAAGGGTCCTCTGGTTGTGGGGATGGGTTGTTGACCTCCCTCATGGCTTTTCGCAGTTCCTGCCGCACAATGGCAAGGTGAATACCTACGACAAAGAATGCGGGAAAAATGGGAGTAGGGAGATATAACTCACCCAGCTTGGAGGGTTGTACATAGAGAATCCATCCCGTGGCTTGATGCGGACGAACTCCTCTTCCTCTCCCTTGAACAAATCGGACAGATTTTTTACTAAAGCGGCAGTGTTGTCCAGACCCTTACGCCTGCAACGGGTGGCATCGTCTTCCCCGTTAAAACACCATAGGGGGTGCCCTCGATATTGAAATGGCTACACTCCCTGCATTATGCATATTGACATAACCTCGATTACTGTCAATCCTGATTGAGCCAGCGCTTTAATCCGGTTCATCAGGTAAAGGACTTCTTCATTGTCTTCCTCCTGGGGGCTCTATGGGCGCCAACTTCGGCATTTCTTCAGAGGAGCATTGTTAAACTCAGGAAGACCCCGCTGAACAGGGTCCGGAAGGGGGACGTCCTCCATATGAAACCATTCCGAAGGCCAGTCTTCGGACGTCTTCTTCGGAGTACCAGACAGGTATTCGGTTTCGGCGATGCGCCATATTTCAGCTCCGCCCACTTGATAAAGTGCCCCCTTCTGTGTGTGGGGGAAGAGGCAAAATAACCTTTTCCACAGCTCGAAATGAGCCTCGCAGCCCAGGAATAACTCGCAAAGGGCAACATAGCCAGCGATGTGTAATATGGAAGCAGGGGTGAAATTATGCAGTTGGAGGCCGTAAAACTCCAGGAGCCTGCGGAGGAACGGATGAATTGGAAATCCGAGTCCCCTTAATAAATAAGGAACAAGGCATACCCGCTCCCCCATAGAGGGGCTGGGGAAGCTCTCTGCTTGCTCCCCGCCATTGTAGGTGGCGAGCCCGGCTCGAACAGGAACCATATACGCTGGAGGGAGAAATCCCTTAGTCTGAAGTTCGACTAATCGACTGTGTGGGAGTGAACACCTCTCCCAATCACCGGGCTTAGGGCTACGGGGGCGGGAGGAGGAGCTGCGGAGGTCGGCCATGTTGGAGTGGATTTTTCCAAAGCGTGCTCCGATGGATTCTCACTGGGGGAGGACGATGTGGATTGGATCTAAGAATTCCAATCCCTTTAATAGAAAATTTATTTATCTGGCTAGGGGGCGAATGTAAAAATGCCCTGGCGCCTCGTATTCATTCGACGCGTGGGAGATAACCCTTATTGGGCACAGAAGCCAAGAGGTCCAACATTTATGGGGCCAGACACTGATTAACAAATGTTCGAAATTTGGAGAATAACCCGCCTTGCAATGCCGAAGACAACACTGCATGCCGGACTCATCATCATTGAAGCCTGTTTCGGGGGCTACTGAGGGAGTCCTGGATTAGGGGGTATCCAGACAGCCAGATTATATCCTTTGGCCAGACTGAGGGACTATGAAGATACGAGATTGAAGACTTCGTCCCGTATCTGGATGGGACTCTACTTGGCGTGGAAGGCAAGCTAGGCAATACGGATATTCATATCTCCTCCTTTGTAACTCACCTTCTGTAACCCTAGCCCCCACCGGTGTCTATATAAACCGGAGGGTTTTAGTCCGTAGGACAACATACAATCATACCATAGGCTAGCTTCTAGGGTTTAGCCTCTCTGATCTCGTGGTAGATCTACTCTTGTACTACTCATATTGTCCAGAATAATCAAGCAGGACGTAGGGTTTTACCTCCATCAAGAGGGCCCGAACCTGGGTAAAACATCGTGTCCCCTGCCTCCTGTTACCATCCGCCTAAGACGCACAGTTCGGGACCCCATACCCGAGATCCGCCGGTTTTGACACCGACATAGAGCCTCCATGAAGATCTCTAGAAAAGAAAAGATGAATCGCTTAGAACCAAGAATTTCTTCCTCATGAACAAACTCCGGAAGAAGGAATTAATTCATCTCAAGGAAATAAGAATAAGAATTATGTTATGCGTGTCCTTCACCAAATTAAATTGATGACAAGAAACGGATTTGGCATAGAACTTATTCTCGTAGAAAGGATTAAGAGAGATATAGAGCCAACTTGTGAAGGTGTTCAACGATCCACCAGTAGGATTGGGAAGAAGGAATGAATTGATATGATAACCAAGGAATGGAAATCTTGAACGAACCGCCATAAGAATTGAAAATGAACAAGGACAAGATAAAGAAACACCGGGAAGAATCAGAAAATGAACGAAGATACTTGAGAGAATTTAGATACAAGTGAACGAAGAGATCCCGAGCTGATTAGATAATACTTGAATGATGCACCGGTATGATTTGGAGAATGAGATCTGAAAGCTGAGAATGAATAGTTCTGAGATTATGGCTCCGGAGAATCAAACTGAAAAGACTCCTGAAATGCTCCGGATGGGTCAAAACAATTCTCATAATTGAAAACAATTATGAGAGCATGGCATCAAGCTAGCACCATGAATCTTTACGAGAACAGATATGATTGAAGAGAAACTCTTCGGTCTTCAAGATTCAAG
Organism: Triticum aestivum; assembly: GCF_018294505.1. NCBI lineage: Eukaryota > Viridiplantae > Streptophyta > Magnoliopsida > Poales > Poaceae > Triticum > Triticum aestivum. The sequence goes on from NC_057797.1 coordinate 311,713,567, forward strand.
AATGACGACGAGAAACACCACCGTGAATTGCTGAGGTACTCCGGAATTATTAAAAGAGGAAAGGTTGAGCCAACAATGAAAATAATTTGAAAGATCTTGGAGAAACCATCTGACTGATGATGATTCATTCTTACGTCAAACTTCGAAAAGAATTTGAGAATAGCTCCGGGAAAATAAGAAGAATCAGGTAAGATCCTGGGAAAAGACCTGTGGGTTAGGGCCTACTCAAGAGAAAACATTGTTGAACGATTTAAAAGAGATATTGCGCCCATTGAATAAATGGCTTGAATGAGATAACAACCTCGAAATAATTTGAACGATTCAAGAATGGAAACATGAATCTTCTGAGATATCTTCAGCACTACAGAACAATTGAATAGTGAGAGGTGAATGATTAAGAGGTGCACCAGCATGAGAAAAATTTTGAAAAGAGGAAAAGGGACATGATCAACACCGAAAACTTGAATTGAATCCGCCGGAGAAGAAAAAGAACAAAAAATGATTAACTTAAAGCTCCATTAGTATCTTCCTGAGAATCACCGGATAAGAACACTAAAAGAAAGGAATGAAGAGACTTCACATCCATAAGATGGATACTTGATTAAGAAGTCCGAGTCCTTGAAGAAACAAGGGGTGGGAGGGCGGGAAAACAAAGGCAACTTGGGGCAGATGGAACGAACACCATTGGCAAAACTGAGAGGTGATCTTGCGAATGTTGAAATGACCGGATCCACTTGAACAGAAGCACATCGGTTGGAAAAAAATTGAGATGACAGTCTTGATGATCAAGAAGGATTAATATTCTCATAGAAATAAGAGAGCATCTCTTAGGAAAGGTATGGAATCAACACTTGACATTGAAGCAACTTGAATACCACAAACCAAAACAAAACAAAAGATTGGCTTGCAAAATAATCCGGAACAAATACATATGATAGAGATTACCTAATCCCATATCATGCATCTGTCGGAAAGATATTCTAGGAGCTACTTGAATTCCCACCTATAAACTCCCGAAACTTTCCGGTTACGCAATCAGGTGTTGGGGATATAGGGGAATGATGATCCACAAGTATAGGGGATCTATCGTAGCCTATTCGATAAGTAAGAGTGTCGAACCCAACGAGGAGCAGAAGGAAATGTTAAGCAGTTTTCAATAAGGTATTCTCTGCCAGCACTGAAATTATAGGTAATAGATAGTTTTGTGATAAGGTAATTTGTAACGAGTAGCAAGTAATAAAAGTAAATAAGGTGCAGAAAGATGGCCCAATCCTTTTTATAGCAAAGGACAAGCCTGGACAAACTCTTAGATGATGTATAGTGCTCCCCGGGACACATGGGAATTATAGTCAAACTAGTTTTCATCACGATCATATGATTCACGTTCGGTACTTTGATAATTTGATATGTGGGTGGACCGGTGCTTGGGTGTTGTCCTTACTTGGACAAGCATCCCACTTATGATTAACCCCTATTGCAAGCATCCGCAACTACAACAGAAGTATTAAGGTAAACCTAACCATAGCATGAAACATATGGATCCAAATCAGCCCCTTACAAAGCAACGCATAAACTAGGGTTTAAGCTTCTGTCACTCTAGCAACCCATCATCTACTTATTACTTCCCAATCCCTCCCTCTAGGACCAAACAATGGTGAAGTGTCATGTAGTCGACGTTCACATGACACCACTAGAGGGATGACAACATACATCTCATCAAAATATTGAACGAATACCAAATTCACATGACTACTAATAGCAAGACTTCTCCCATGTCCTCAGGAACAAACGTAACTACTCACAAAGCATATTCATGTTCATAATCAGAGGGGTATCAATATGCATAATGGATCTGAACATATGATCTTCCACCAAGTAAACCAACTAGCATCAACTACAAGGAGTAATCAACACTACTAGCAACCCACAGGTACCAATCTGAGGTTTGGATACAAAGATTGGATACAAGAGATGAACTAGCATTTGAGAGGAGATGGTGCTGCTGAAGATGTTGATGGAGATTGACCCCCTCCCAATGAGAGGATCGTTGGTGATGACGATGGCGATGATTTCCCCCTCCCGGAGGGAAGTTTCCCCGGAAGAACAGCTCCGCCGGAGCCCTAGATTGGTTCCACCAAGGTTCCGCCTCGTGGTGGCGGAGTTTCGTCCTGAAAGCTTGCTTATGATTTTTTTCCTCGACGAAAGACTCCGTATAGCAGAAGATGGGCATCGGAGGGCCACCAGGGGGCCCATGAGGCAGGAGGCGCGCCTAGGGGGGTAGGGCGCACCCCCACCCTCATGGCCAGGGTGTGGCCCTCTCTGGAACTTCTTGCACTCAGCATTTTTTATATATTGTAGAAATAGATTCTGTGAAGTTTCAGGAATTTTGGAGCTGTGTAGAATAGGTCTCTAATATTTGCTCCTTTTCCAACCCAGAATCCCAGCTGCCGGCATTCTCCCTCGTCATGTAAACCTTGTAAAATAAGAGAGAATAGGCATAAGTATTGTGACATAATGTGTAATAACAGCCCATAATGCGTAAATATCGATATAAAAGCATGATACAAAATGGACGTATCAACTCCCCCAAGCTTAGACCTCGCTTGTACTCAAGCGAAAGCCGAAATCGAAAAATATGTCCACATGTTTAGAGATAGAGGTGTCGATAAAAATAAAATACGGACATGAGGGCATCATGATCATTCTTAGAACAGCGACATATATGTCATATAATCTCTTATGCTAAAGTAACAATTCAATCACAATTTCAAGTATGAATCATAAACTTTATTGAGAACCAAAAACTCTAATCTCAGTCACTGAGGCAATTGCAATTTATCATAACATAGGACAGAGTCAATATAAGAGCTTTTCAGCAAGTCCACATACTCAACCATCTTTTAGTCTTTCGCAATTGCTAACACTCACGCAATATTTATGGGTATGGAGTTTTAATTGGACATAGAGAAAGATGGGGGCTTATAGTTTTGCCTCCCAATGTTTTACCTCAAGGGTAATGTCAACAATAATAGTTCATGAAGACTCACACCCAATTAGCTATATACATCAGGATCTTTCCAACACATTGTGCTTGCCAAAGGATAAAATGTAAAAAGGAAAGGTGAAAATCACCATGACTCTTATATAAGGTAGAAGATAAAAGTAAAAGATAGGCCCTTCGCAGAGGGAAGAAGAGGTTGTCATGCGCTTTTATGGATGGATGCACAAAATCTTAATGCAAAAGAACGTCACTTTATATTGCCACTTGTGATATGGACCTTTATTATGCAGTCCATCGCTTTTATTTCTTCCATATCACAAGATTGTATAATGCTTATTTTCTCCCACACTAATAAATCATACATATTTAGAGAGCATTTTTTATTGCTTGCACCGATGACAACTTACTTGAAGGATCTTACTCAATCCATAGGTAGATATGGTGGACTCTCATGGAAAAACTGGGTTTAGGGATATTTGAAAGCACAAGTAGTATCTCTACTTGGTGCAAAGAAATTGGTTAGCATGAGAGGGAAAGGCAAGCTCAACATGTTGGACGATCCATGACAATATAATTTATCTCAGATGTAAGAAAACATAACCCATTATGTTGTCTTCCTTGTCCAACGTCAACTTTTAGCATGTCATACTTTAATGAGTGCTCACAATCATAAAAGATGTCCAAGATGGTATATTTATATGTGAACCTCTCTTTATTTATTACTTCATATTCATTGCAACGATGACCAAAACTATGTTTGTCAACTCCCAACAACTTTTATTCATCATACTCTTTATATGTGAGCTCATTACTTTCCATAAGATCCATATGATCTCTTTGTTTCTTTTTATTTCTTCTCTTTTATTTTATTTAATTCCCTCAAGATCATAGCAAAATAATCAAGCCCTTGACTCAACACTAATCTTTATTATATAGCTCACGGACTCGATTACATAGAGGGATCATAAAGCAAAACTCACAACTAGATCATGCTAAAACTTTATTCTACTAGATCAAGATATTACTAAAAGGATCGAACTAAGAAAAACGATAAAGATAAAAGTGATGGTGATACGATACCGGGGCACTCCCCCAAGCTTGGCAGTTGCCAAGGGGAGTGCCCATACCCGTGTGATTATGTGTCCGTCTTCGGGGGTGGTGACGTTATATTCTTGGCGATGATGCCCCTCGGGATACGATTCTCTTCCTCGAGCTTATTGACTTGCTGCTTGAGGTTCATTATTTCCTTACGGAGCTTGCCAGTGACGGCTAAAGCTCCCTTCACCCAAGGATGTTGCATAGTTGCGGGAGAACAAGTAACACTCTTTTTCATATTTTCATAAGAAAGAAATCTAACATTGGAAGGGATAACCGAGCTTGGAATAGCTGAGCTCTATGGTTCCCCCATCGTGAATCCTGCCCGGAAACGAGAAGAAACTTCTTGATCCTCCTCCATGGCATCTATCCTTTTCAAGTTAGCTTCCATCTCTTCCTCCGTTTAGGGCCCAAAGTGATAGGCATCGCTGTTTGCCCCTGGGCCTGGTGTCAGATGAGACACCCGACTCTCCCCGACTGACTCTTGAGAAGACATCTTCCTCTAATATGCGGCAGAAATAGCTCGAAACAAAGACAGGAGATATTTGCGTGATACGGTGGTCAAAACCTTCAGGAGATTATATAATGAATTCTTACCGACCAAAAGAAGTATCATGCAAGAAAACGGAGTTCGGAGAGCACACGAGGTGCCCATGAGGCAGGGGCACGCCCAGGGGGGTAGGGAGCGCCCTCCACCCTCGTGGAAGCCCCATGTCCTTTCCAGTCTGCTTATTATTTTCCTATTTTCTTAAATATTCCAAAACAGAGAAAAATTTCCATTAGAACTATTTTGGAGTCGGTTTACTTACCATACCACATCCCTATTCCTTTTCGGAGTATGAAACGTTCCGGAAAGTGTCCCTTATCTATTCCTCTGGGGTTACGGTTTCAATAGTATTAGTTTCAACATTTATAGGATTACCTGAGATATAATGTTTAATTCTTTGACCGTTCACCACCTTCGGATTTGTGCCTTCGAAGTTGTTGATTTTTATGGCACCGGAACGATAGACCTCCTTGATAACGTAAGGACCTTCCCATTTAGAGAGAAGTTTGCCTGCAAAAAACTTAAACAAGAGTTGTATAGCAATACATAATCACCTACGTTGAACTCACGCTTTTGTATCCTTTTATCATGCCATCTTTTAACTTTTTCTTTAAATAGTTTAGCATTCTCATAGGCTTGGGTTCTCCATTCATCCAGTGAGCTAATGTCAAGTAACCTCTTCTCACCGGCAAGTTTGAAGTCATAGTTGAGCTCTTTAATAGCCCAATATGCCTTATGTTCTAATTCAAGAGGTAAATGACATGCTTTACCATAAACCGTTTTATACGGAGACATACCCATAGGATTTTTATATGCAGTTCTATAGGCCCATAATGCATCATCAAGTTTCTTGGACCAATTCTTTCTAGATCTATTAACAGTCTTTTGCAAAATTAATTTGAGCTCTCTGTTACTCAATTCTACTTGACCACTAGACTGTGGGTGATGAGGACATGCAATTCTATGATTAACGTCATACCTAGCAAGTATTTTACGAAAGGCACCATGAATAATATGTGAGCCACCATCAGTCATTAAATATCTTGGGACTCCAAACCTCGGGAAAATAACTTCTTTATGCATCTTAATAGAGGTGTTATGATCAGCACTACTAGTTGGAATAGCTTCTACCCACTTAGTAACGTAATCAACATCAACTAAGATATATGTATACCCATTAGAGGAAGGAGAAGGTCCCATATAATCAAAGCCCCAAACATCAAATGGTTCAATAACAAGTGAATAATTCATAGGCATTTCTTGATGTCTACTAATATTACCAATTATTTGACATTCATCACAAGACAAGACAAACCTACGGGCATCCTTGAAGAGAGTAGGCCAACAAAAACCGGATTGCAATACCTTATGTGCAGTTCTATCTCCAGCATGGTGTCCTCCATAAGCCTCGGAGTGACACTTGCGTAGGATCTATTCTTGTTCATGCTCAGGTACACAACGTCTAATAATACCATCTACTCCTTCTTTATAAAGATGTGGGTCATCCCAAAAGTAATGTCTCAAATCATAGAAGAACTTTTTCTTTTGCTGGTATGTGAAACTAGGTGGTATAAATTTAGCAGCAATATAATTAGCATAATCAGCATACCATGGAGCAGTTCGAGAAGCATTTATGACATTTAATTGTTCATCAGGAAAGCTATCATCAATAGGTAGTGGGTCATCAAGAACATTTTCTAACCTAGACCGGTTGTCTGCAACGGGGTTCTCTGCTCCCTTTCTATCAATAATATGCAAATCAAATTATTGTAGCAAGAGAACCCATCTAATAAGTCTAGGTTTAGCATCTTTCTTTTCCATAAGGTATTTAATAGCAGCATGATCAGTGTGAATAGTTACTTTAGAATCAACAATATATGGTCTGAACTTATCACAAGCAAATACAACTGCTAAAATTTCCTTTTTAGTAGTAGCATAATTTCTCCAGGCATTGTCTAGAGTTTTACTAGCATATTGAATAACATTTAATTTCTTATCAACTCTTTGCCCTAGAACAACACCTACAGCATACTCACTAGCATCACACATAATTTCAAAGGGTAAATTCCAATCAGGTGGCTGAACAATAGGTGCAGAAATCAATGCTTTCTTAAGTGTTTCAAATGCTTCTACACAATCATCATCAAAGACAAAAGGAATATCTTTTTGTAATACCCGCTTGGGAGAAAAGGCACTGCCCGCTTATCGAGTACCAAACGCAAGTGCTTGGCATGATCTTCCTTATTCTTCAAAAAGACTAGAATGTCGTCGAGATAGACCAAAATGAAGTCATTGGTGTAGGGGTTGAAGATGAAGTTCATCATGTGAGAGAAAGTCGGAGGAGCGTTGACGAGGCCAAAAGACATGACAGTGTATTGATATGAACCATAGCTTTTCCTGAAAGCCGTCTTGGGAATATCTTGCTCACGGATTCGAATCTGATGATAACCCATACGGAGATCAAGCTTGGAGAATACTTGGGCACCTTTGAGTTGTTCGAACAGCTCGTTGATGTTGGGAAGTGGGTATTTGTTCTTGATGGTCTTCTTGTTCAATGGATGGTAATCAAGACAAAGTCGGTCTGTTCCATCCTTCTTCTTCACAAAAAGAACTCCGCAACCCCACGGAGAAGAACTAGGCCGGATGAGACCCATTCTCTCTTGAACATCGAGTTGCTTCTTTAGCTCCTTCAACTCTTCTGGTTTGAGCTTGTAAGGACGTTTGCACACAGGTTCCGTGCCAGGCTCAAGATCGATGCCGAATTCAACTGGCCGGTGTGGAGGCATTCCTGGAAGCTCTTCTGGAAAGACGTCTTGATATTCGCAAACGACTAGAATTTGTGAGATGGCACCGAGTTCACCCTTCTCATTGAGAGAAAACAGATGGATGGTATCATCACGAGCGGCAAAGACAATTACATCCTCAGACGAATGAGTTAATTGAATCTGCCTGGCTGCACAATCAAGATGTGCCTTGTGCTTAGAAAGCCAATCCATTCCGAGAATAAGATCAATATCCGAGTTGCCAAGGACCATTGGAGAAGAAAGAAACTTGTAGTCGCCCAAGGTGATAGTAACATCTGGAACCTCCAAACTTGCACTCAAGCATTTGCCAGGAGAAACGATATCCATTTGTTTGCCCAAATGAGAAGAAACGGATTCATGCTTGGTAAAAAATGGCTTTGACATGAAACAATGCGATGCACCAGTGTCAAAAAGAACTCTTGCGGGAATATCGTTAACAGGAAGGTTACCCATGATGACATCTGACGAGTCCTCTGCCTGAGCTGCATTCATCAAATTGACCTTGGCGTGCTTGGGGTTATGCTTGACCACAGCTATACTTGCCGATCTCACAGGAGGAGGAGGAGGAGGAAGACGCCTCTGATTGAAGCACTTGTTGGCATGGTGACCCTTCTGTTGGCACTTGTTGCACGTGACCTCTGAAAGCGGATGGTGGTATGGAGCACCCGATCTTGGAGCTTGAGATGAAGTCTTTTTCTGAAAGCCAGGGTTGGGTGGGTGGGAAGATCCATTGCCACCTTTGCTCTTCTGATACGGTTGACGGAACAGAGGAGGAGGAAGCCAATACTTCTGCTGCTTGGCCACTTGAGTAGAGGAAGACGGAGTAGCATCTCGAACTCGCTTCTTGGAAGCATCACACCTCAGTTGAGCAGCCTCTTGCTTCAATGCCATGTTGTAGAACTCATCGTACCTCAAGGGCTCAAAGAGAACAAGAGCTAGCTGGATTTCTTCTCCGAGACCACCCCTGAACTGATATATCATGCTCTTCTCGTCAGGGACGTCCTGCTTAGCAAAGCGGGCGAGCTTCTGGAACAACTTGTTGTAGTCATAGACAGACAAAGAGCCTTGCTTCAGGTTGAGGAATTCCTCACGCTTGCTTTCAACCACACTCTGAGGGATATGATGAGCTTTGATGTCTTGACAGAATTCATCCCAGGTAATCACACTTTCACCTCTGGAATCCTTGTACTGCTGGAACCATTCTGCAGCTTGGTCTTTGAGTTGGAAGGAAGCGAACTTGACAAAGTCCTCAGGCCTGACGTTACTGCACTCGAAATGCTTGCATAGATCCACGAGCCAATCGTCAGCATCAGTTGCATGAACACAATTGCTGAAAGTCTTTGGCCCATTAGCAAGGAACTGGTTGAGTGTAGCAAAGTGATTCCGGTTGTTGCCTTGGTTGCCTTGATTCGCTTGATTGCGCTCTTGAAGAATTTGCATGATCAACTGCGTATTTGCATTGGTAGCAGCCATCACAGTTTGCCATGCCTCCGGAGGAGGGGGAGGTGGCGGCGGATCAGGATTCAGAGTCGTGCGCGTTGGAGGAGCCATCCTGAAGAGGTTGACATCCATTAGCACATTGATAGACAAACAATGAAGCTGAATCCAATGGAATGAAATTGCAACATATAGTCTTCACATCCGAACATAAGAACGAATGCATTCCACTTGAAATGGTCACATATCCATAAATTGAGAAGCCACTAGGAGTTTAGGTAGAGAAATAAATCAACAAGGTACGGATCAAGAACGAATACTCGGTAAGAAATCCCAATCTCAAACCAAATATCCGTGGAAGAAGATCTAGAGCTACAAGAATTCCCACCTATGAAACTCCCGAACCTTTCCGTTTATGCAATCAGGTGTTGGGGATACAGGGGAAGCATAATGTCTCACCCAAATCTAGCAAATCCTACATCCAGCTATATCCATCATTCAACACATAACCGAGAAAAACTTCGGAAACCATCTACCTCAACCTTCGAAAAGCATCCGTTATACAAGTTATGGCGATACTCCCGAACTCCCGCCCCAGTACTGGGTGGCGTCGAGGTTATCTCACCAACGAACTGCATAAAAGAGATTTTCGATGTCGGTGTACTAAACTCACGTATTCCAGAACTGCAACGATAAAATTGTGACGACAACACCTCGGAGCTCAACTCCCCGGAACAGGAGGCACCAAGAACAATGTTCTCGTTACAAAACCATCGGAACGATTCCAAGATACTCGCGTGATCCTAAAATTTTTTTAGTGAAATTTGAGGAGAGAAGAGTCAAAACTCTACGTCAGGAAGCCTTAACAGAGCGATGAAGGGACTGGGAAGTAAAAGAATTCCTAAACTCTCCGATATATATTTCCTAAATGACTCAAAACATTTTTCTAGACTCAACTCGGCCGCTAATAACGATCAAGCAATGGGGCTCCTAAGGTCGGGAAGGCTCTGATTACCAACTTGTAACGCCCTCGATGCGGCTATATCTCCCACGTGTCGAGGCATGACTTAGAGGCATAACCGCATTGAAAGCAATGTCGCAAGTTAGGTAATCATCACAACATCCAATGTAATACATAATAAGGGAAAGAGTAACATAGTTGGCTTACACTCGCCACGTCACACAAAGTACATAAATAGCATTACATCATCTAATCACTCATGGCCCGACTATGGTGCCAAAATAAAAGACCAACCCAACATTCGACACGGTCCCGATCACCCTGACTGGGCACCACTACTGATCATCAGGGAAAGATACATAGTAACGGCGTGAGTCCTCGTCGAACTCCCACTTGAGCTCTAACGCGTCATCTGGAACGGAGTTGTCTGGCCCTGCATCTAGTTTGGAAGTAAACTGTGAGCCACAGGGACTCAGCAATCTCGCACCCTCGCGGTCAAGACTATTTAAGCTTATAGGAAAGGCAAGGTAAAATATGTGGAGCTGCAGCAAGCGACTAGCATATCTGGTGGCTACCCTGTTCGCAAAAGAGAGCGAGAAGAGAAGGCAAAGCGTGAACGAAGAACTAGAGAACAACCTGCGACAAGCGTTACTCCAACACTGTGTTCACTTCCCGGACTCCGCCGAGAAGAGACCATCATGGTAACTCACACAGTTGATTCATTTTAATTAAATTAAGGTTCAAGTTATCTACAACCGGACATTAACAAATTCCCATCTGCCCATAACCGTGGGCACGACTTTCGAAAGTTCAATCCCTGCAGGGGGTCCCAACTTAGCCCATGACAAGCTCTCACGGTCAACGAAGGAATAGACCTTCTCCTGAGACATTCCGATCAGACTCGGTATCCCGGTTCTACAAGACACTTCGACAAGTCAAAACAAATCCAGCAACACCGCCCGAATGTGCCGACAAATCCCGATAGGATCTGCACATATCTCGTTCTCAGGGCACACTCAGATAGGTCAAGCTACGAGTAAAACCAACCCTCAAGTTGCCCCGAGGTGGCCCCGCAGGCTGCCCAATTCGGACCAACACTCAGAGGAGCACTGGCCCAGGGGGGTTTAAATAAGATGACCCTCAGGCTCCGGAAACCCAAGGGAAAAAGAGGCTAGGTGGCAAATGGTAAAACCAGGGTTGGGCATTGCTGGAAAAGCTTTATTCAAGGCGAACTATCAAGGGGTTCCCATTATAACCCAACCGCGTAAGGAACGCAAAATCCGGGAACATAACACCGATATTACGGAAACTAGGGCGGCAAGAGTGGAACAAAACACTAGGCAAAAGGCCGAGCCTTCCACCCTTTACCAAGTATATATATGCATTAAGATAACAAGATAATATAGTGATATCCCAACAAGTAAATAATGTTCCAACAAGGAACGGTCTCCAATCTTCACCTACAACTAGCAATGCTATAAGAGGGGCTGAGCAAAGAGGTAACATAGCCAATCAACGGTTTGCTAGGACATGGTGGGTTAGCGGTTTGACATGACAATTTGGGAGGTATGATAAGCAAGTGGTAGGCATCGTAGCAAAGGCATAGCAAAAGAGCGAGCATCTAGCAAAGCAAAGATAGTAGTGATTTCGAGGGTATGATCATCTTGCCTGCAACGTTGTCAGAGTTGACTGGATCCTCGAAAGCAAACTCAATGGGCTCCTCATTAGCGAACTTGTCTGCTGGCTCTACCCAAACAAGACAAACAAGCAAAAGGAACGCAATCAACCATGTGCACAACTCAAACCACATGATGCAAACATGGTATGCTATGCGGTATGCGATGCGAGATGCATATGCATGATTTGAAAAGAGATGAATGAACCTGGCCTCAACTTGGAAATCCAAGTGTGACATTGGAAAGGTGAGATGAAATCGCTTGAAAACGATATAAAGAACGCCGGAATCAGAGTCACGGTTTGGAAATGGCAAGCAATTCAAATATGGCACCAGTCTGCGATATACAGCAAGTAGCCATCTAAATGCAACAAGATGAACATGCTACAGTAGTCAAACATGGCAGAAAAATACATGGTACAAATCCATTCATGATGCTTAACAAAAGAGGAACACTGAGCTACGGCCAATTCATCCATTAACAGGTTCAAACAAGCATGGCAAAAATGCATTTGGTAAACAGATTTCAGACTTAGTGAAATTAACACTAGTCTGGAATCTCAGATCAGGTAGCACACTTTGGAGCATGAAAACTATATTCTACAGGGACATAACATGGCAAAGTAAAGCATGGCATGGAGCTACTCAAAGAGCTTAACAAAAGTCCCTTAGTGACCTTGAGCCAAAAGGTATCAGAAAATACATTTGCAAGCATGTGAACATGGAAAAAACACAAACAGATCACAGACTTAGTGAAAACTGGAACATGCAAAAACAGATATCAAGTAGGCATGTTTACGAGCTCGATGCACTCACTACAGAGAATGTCATGACAATCTAAGCATACACCCATCAAGAATACACATTATTAAAGCTAGACATGGCAAGAACAATAACATAGCATGCACGGATCAACTACAACATCATCGGCAAAATCGCTAACAAGTAGACAATCTGCCCAGATTCACGAAATGACAAAAGTAGAGCTCGATTGACTCAAGCTAGGATGCTCCATAATTGCAAACAAAGACATGGATGGATAGAGCACTACAAGATTAAGAAAACATCCCTACTGATCATCCTCAAAAGAGGCACGGATCACTAGGAAACAACATGAACATATGGCATATTGAAATAAACAGATCAAGGACTTAGTGGAAATGCTAAGTCCCTGAAATCAGCATTAACAAATGCACCACTTTGCAAGCTTGTGCTAGTCACCACACACATCACAAAAATACATGGATGGCACCACTCGAAAGATGGCAAAACATATAGAAAAACATATGTAGAGCTCCTGGGCATAACTTGCACACAATAATCATGGCAAAAATGACAAATATCTAATTGGAGCAGCAGATCTGACAATTATCTCAAATAGCATTCTTCTAAGAGAATTTCGGGCATCAAGATGAACTCAAATGAAAATGATGCAATGAGATGAAATGATGTGTTCTCTGAGACGAACATTTTGATATGCTATATGCCCAAAACGGAGCTACGGATGCAGAGTTACGATGCGATGAACATGGCAAAATAACTAGGGTTTCGGGGCAAAAAGTCAACCGAGGCAAGATCCGGATCCAGATCTGGCCGGGTGCAGTTTACGAGGTTGGCTGGCAACTGTTCACCGGCGACGGGGCGTGGTGGCCGGAGCGCCTAGCGGCCGGAGGTGCTCGCTGGAGCCGGATCCGGGCGAGGGGAGGCGAGGTCGAGGCGGCGGCGGGTCGGCGAGGCCTCGGGGAGGCGGCGGCCG
>NC_057797.1:311727246-311759213 GCF_018294505.1 Triticum aestivum
GCGGGGACGGAGGAGGGCGCGGGGTGGCGCGGTCGATGGGCCCGGGAGGGCCTCCCGCGGGCCTGGCGGGCCTCGAGCGGCGGCGGTGATGTGGGGCTCGCCCGGCCACGTGGTGATCGTGGGTTGGCGGCGGCGGAATGTCCGGTGCGGCCCGGACGTTGTCCGGCCGCGTGGATGGAGCGGGGCTAGGGTTTGGAAGAGGGGATCCGGGATTTTCGGGAGTGGGTCTATATATAGACATAGGAGGAGCTAGGAGAGTCCAAATGAGGTGCGGTTTTCGGCCACACGATCGTGATCGAACGCTCTAGATGATGGAGAGGGTTTTGGTGGGTTTTGGGCCAAAATGGAGGGGTGTTGGGCTGCAACACACACGAGGCCTTCTCGGTCCCTCGGTTAACCGTTGGAGTATCAAACGAAGTCCAAATGGTACGAAACTTGACAGGCGGTCTACCGGTAGTAAACCAAGGCTGCTTGGCAAGTCTCGGTCCAATCCGAAAATGTTTAATCCCCACACACGAAAGAAAGGTAGAAATGACCACCGGAGGAGAATGAAGCGCCGGAATGCAAAACGGACAACGGGGAAAATGCTCGAATGCATGAGATGAACACGAATGCAAATGCAATGCACATGATGACATGATATGACATGCATGACAATGACAACAACACACGGAGACAAAAACCAGAACCCGAGAAAATAAAATAACTTAACGCCGGAAACGGCAAGAGTTGGATTACATATTGGGTAAAACATATCCAGGGTGTTACATCCATATAGCAGAAGATGGGCATCGGAGGGCCACCAGGTGCCCACGAGGCAGGGGGGCGCTCCCCCACCCTCGTGTCCAGGATGTGGCCCCCCTCTGGAACTTCTTGCACTCAGTATTTTTTATATATTTTGGAAATAGCTTCTGTGAAGTTTCAGGACTTTTGGAGCTGTGCAGAATAGGTCTCTAATATTTGCTCCTTTTCCGGCCCAGAATCCCAGCTGCCGGCATTCTCCCTCTTCATGTAAACCTTGTAAAATAAGAGAGAATAGGCATAAGTATTGTGACGTAATGTGTAATAACAGCCCATAATGCAATAAATATCGATATAAAAGCATGATGCAAAATGGACGTATCAGGGAAGCATAATATCTCACCCAAACTAACAATCCCTACATCCAGTTGTATCCATCCTTCAACACATAACCAAGAAACCTTCGGAAATTGTGTACCTCAACCTTCGAAAAGCATCCGTTATACGAGTTATGGCAATACTCCCGAACTCCCTCCCAGTAATAGGTGGTGTCGAGGTTATCTCACCAACAACTGCATAAAAGAGATTTTCAATGTCGGCAAAACTCAGGTATTCCAGAACTGCAACGATAAAATTGTGATGACAACACCTCGGAGCTCAACTCCCTGGGACACTTCCACAACCCCTAAATGTCAGGAGGCACCAAGAACAATGTTCTCGTCACAAGACTATCGGAACGATTCCAAGATACCCGCGTGATCCTAAAACAATCGTGAAATTTGAGGAGAGAAAAGTCAAAACTTCTATGTCAGGAGGCCTCACCAGAGCGACGAAGGAACTGAGGAGTAAAAAGAATCCTACTCTCCGATATATATAATCCTAAGAATCAAAGCATTTTGATCTAGACTCAACAACGTCGGCGATTCAATCAAGCAGGGGGCTCCTAAGTCGGGGATGGCTCTGATTACCAACTTGTAACACCCACAATGCGGTTATATCTCTCACGTGTCGGGGCACAACCTAGAGGCCTAGCCGCATGGTAGTTTTGTCGCAAGAGGGGTAATCTTCACAATCCCATGTACTGAATAAGAAAGGGATAAAGAGTTGGCTTACAATCGCCACTTCACACAATACATAAATAATTCATACATCATCCAAATACACTCAAAGACCAACTACGGTCTAGTCCGAATAAAAGGAAGATAAGCTCGAAATGTTAGATCCCCGATCATCCCAACTGGGCTCCACTACTGATCAACCAGAAAAGACGCATAACAACGAGCAAGATCTTCATCGAGCGCCCACTTGAACTCGGTTGCGTCACCTGCACTGGTATCATCGGCACCTACAACTATTTGGAAGTAACCGTGAGTCACGAGGACTCAGCAATCTCACACCCGCGAGATTAAGACTATTTAAGATTATGGGTAGGGTAAGGTAATGAGGTGGAATTGTAGCAAGCACTAAGCATATATGGTGGCTAACATACGCAAATAAGAGCGAGAAGAGAAGCAATGCAATGGTCGAGAAGCTAGAAGTGATCAAGAAGTGATCCTGAAACTAATTATGTTCAAGCATAACATAAGACCGTGTTCACTTCCCAGACTCCGCCGAGAAGAGACAATCATGGCTACACATGCGGTTGATGTATTTTAATTAAGTCAAGTGTCAAGTTATCTACAACCGGATATTAACAAATTCCCATCTTCCACATAACCGCGAGCACGGCTCTCAAAAGTTTATACCTTGCAGGGGTGTCCCAACTTAGCCCATCACAAGCTCTCATGGTCAACGAAGGATATTCCTTCTCCCGGGAAGACCCGATCAGTCTCAGAATCTCGGTTACAAGACATTTCAACAATGGTAAAACAAGACCAGCAAAGCCGCCCGATGTGCCGACAATCCTAATAGGAGTTGCACATATCTTGTTCTTAGGGAAACACCGAATGAGCAATCCGTACAACTAAAACCAGCCCTCAAGTTTCCCCGAGGTGGCGCTGCAAGGGGCTCTAGTTCGGACCAAGACTTAGAGAAGCACTGGCTCGGGGTGTTAAAATAAAGATGACCCTCTGGTCTGCAGAATCCAAGGGAAGGTGATAGGCTGTTAGGAAAATGTAATACCAAGGTTGGGCCTTGCTGGAGGAGTTTTATTCAAAGTGAACTGTCAAGGGGTTCCCATAACACCCAACCGCGTAAGGAATGCAAAATCAAGGAACATAACACCAATATGACAGAAACTAGGGCGGCAAGAGTGGAACAAAACACCATGCAAAAGGCCGAGCCTTCCACCCTTTACCAAGTATATAGATGCATTAAATTAAACAATAGATATTGTGATATCCCAACATATCCATGCTCCAACATGGAACAAACTTCAACTTCAACTTCACCTGCAACTAGCAACGCTATAAGAGGGGCTAAGAAAAAGTGGTAACATAGCCAAACAACGGTTTGCTAGGAAGGTGGGTTAGAGGCTTGACATGGCAATATGGGAGGCATGATATAGCAAGTGGTAGGTAGCATGACATAGCGATAGAGCGAACAACTAGCAAGCAAAGATAAAAGTGATTTCGAGGGTATGGTCATCTTGCCTGAAATCCCGCAAGGAAGAAGAACGAGTCCATGAAGAAGACAAACGGACGTAGTTGAACAGATCCTCACAAACGCGACGTTACTGGAACTAACAAGAAGAAGCAACACCGGAAAGGAGCAAACAACATGGTAAACACACAAGCATAACCATGGCATGATGCACAAACAAGTATGATGCATGTCCGGTTTAATGAGGCATGGCATGGCAAAGTGCACAAACAACACTACAAGTTAAGTGGAGCTCAATATGTAACAAGTTGCATATTGACAAAACACCACATGACTTATTTAGTTCTCTCCATTCATGTACTCAATAATATTAAATGTTTTTAAACATGGCAAGGGGTGATGCATATGAAAACTACCTATCTAGGCAAGTTTAAATGAGGCCGGAACAACAAACAACAATTCCAGGAAAATCTTCATGAGCATATTTTAGATTTGGTACTGTTATGCCCTAAACCATATTTTAGAGTTGCTAAACATGAAAGATGAGTGCACCATGTTAAACTAGGCATTTTTCTACCCCATTTTGCATATAAAGATTATTAAATTCTGAGCTATGGTTATTTAGTTATGAAATAAATCATTTTAACAAGTCATTTATGCAAATTTAAATAAATAGCAACTTTAAATGTTTTAACATGGATGAAAGTTGCATATTGTGAAAGTAGATGAAATTCTGAGCAAGATGCATATATGACAGGTTTAACTCCGCCTATGTTGTCTCAACATAGCCGGTCCCAAGCCCGGGTAAAGGAGGAGGGTTGTGATAGGCTTGGCGAGCCAACGTAAAAACTCAGCCACTCTTATGGAGATGAAACCCAGTAGATATTCGTTGGGGCGTAACCCTCTCAACGACGCGCCACATTGGAACCCGGGTGTGGTGGAAAATGGGCAATGGCCGGGCCGTCACCCCCCAGGTGGCGCGTCGTATCTTGATCCGAATACGGTGGCAAGTGAGCGAGGATCGGGTCCTCGCATCCTTAGTGGCGCGTGATACATCCCCGTCGTATCTATACTTTTTTATTGTTCCATGCCAATATTCTATAACTTTCATATACTTTTGGCAACTTTTTATATTATTTTTGGGACTAACATATTGATCCAGTGCTAGTGCCAGTTCCTATTTGTTGCATGTTTTTTATTTCGCAGAATATCCATATCAAACGGAGTCCAAATGGGATAAAAACTCATGGAGAATTTTTTGGAATATATATGATTTTTGGGAAGAAAAATCCACGCGAGACGATGCCCGAGGGGGCCACGAGGCAGGGGGGCGTGCCCCTGACCCTCGTGGCCACCCCGTAAGGCGGTTGATGCCATTCTTCCGCCGCACGAAAGCTAATATCCGGATAGAGATCATGTTAACATTTCAGCCCAATCTGAGAATATAAGAAACGGTGAAAGGGTAGAATCTGAGAACGCAGAACCAGAGAGAGACAGAGAGACATATCCAATCTCGGAGGGGCTCTCACCCCTCCCATGCCATGAAGGCCAAGGACCAGAGGGGAAACCCTTCTCCCATGTAGGGAGGAGGTCAAGGAAAAATAAGACAAAGGGGCCCCCTCTCCCTTTCTCTTCCGGTGGCGCCGGAACGCTGCCGTGGCCATCATCATCATCACCGTGATCTTCACCAACACCTCCACCATCTTCACCAACATCTCCATCACCTTCCCCCCTCTATCTACAGCGGTCCACTCTCCCGCAACCCGCTGTACCCTCTACTTGAACATGTTGCTTTATGCTTCATGTTATTATCCAACGATGTGTTGCCATCCTATGATGTCTGAGTAGATTTTCGTTGTCCTATCGGTGGTTGATGAATTTCTATGATTGATTTAATTTGCACGTGGTTATGTTTCTGTCCTTTGGTGCCCATCATATGAGCGCGCACGTGGATTACACCATAGGGTTAGTTGTATGTTGATAGGACTATGTATTGGAGGGCAAGGGTGACAGAAGCTTCAGCCTAGCATAGAAATTGATGCATACGGGGTTGAAGGGGGACCAATATATATTAATGTTATGGTTGGGTTTTACCTTAATGAACGTTAGTAGTTGCGGATGCTTGCTAATAGTTCCAATCATAAGTGCATAGAATTCCAAGTAAGGGATGACATGCTAGAAGTGGCCTCTCCCACATGAAACTTGCTATCGGTCTAGTAAAGTAGTCAATTGCTTAGGGGCAATTTCGCAACTCCTACGACCACCTTTCCACACTCGCTATATTTACTTTATTGCTTCTTTACTTACAACAGCCCCTACCTTTTATTTACTTGCTCTTTATTATCTTGCAAACCTATCCAACAATACGTACAAAGTACTTCTAGTTTCATACTTGTTCTAGGTAAAGAGAACATCAAGCGTGCGTAGAGTTGTATCGGTGGTCGATAGAACTTGAGGGAATATTTGTTCTGCCTTTAGCTCCTCGTTGGGTTCGACACTCTTACTTATCAAAAACTGTTGTGGTCCCCTATACTTGTGGGTTATCAAGACCTTTTTCTAGCGCCATTGCCGGGGAGCAATAGCGTGGGGTGAATATTCTCATGTGTGCTTGTTTGCTTTATCACTAAGTAATTTTTATTTGCTGTTCTTAGTTGTTTTCTATCTTTAGTTATGGGTAGGAAACGCAAAATACCAAAAAAATAGTTGTACCTACTAAACCAATGGTTGAAGAACCACTCAAAATCTATCACACTGTTGAAGCTTATTACTTGGATCATCTTCGATCCCTATGTGCTCGTGCTAAAACCCCAACTAGCTTAGTTGAGGGAAAATCTTTAGCTGAGCATGCTTGTTATGTGCGACACCGAATATCTGAAAAAGGGAAAATTGTATTGGGTCAAATTCATCGTTTGCAATGCTATGCTTGGAATTTATGCGAAATATATGATATTACTTGTTGTTCTGAAAACCATAAGAAACACCTTCCCTATCAATGTGAGTTTAGTGATAATGGAATCGTATCTTCGTATGCTAAGGGTGTTTATAGTTACTATGATGTTCAACAAATTGAAGAATTTGTTGCTTTTAAGGGTGCTTATGAAATTGCTTCTTTGATTGAAACGTATGATGCTACTCTTTACAAATCTGAAAATTTTGACATACTTAAATATTGCTATGGTAATTATGCTTCTAATGCCTATGTTGAACCATATATTGAGGACTACCTGCTGTCCAAGAAGAGATTAATATTTTGCATGAGTCTATGGAAGAAGAAATTGATGAAACTGTGAGCTCATTGGATGAAAAAGATGAGGAGGAGAGAGAAGAACAAAAGGAGGAAGAGCGGATTAGCTACCTGTGCCCACCTTATAATGAGAGTAACTCTTCAACTCATACATTGTTTAATTTCCCTTCGTGCTTACCGAAGGATGATTGCTATGATGATTGTTATGATCTCGTTGATTCTCTTGAAATATCCCTTTTTGATGATGCTTGCTATGCTTGTGGCCAAGATGCCAATATGAATTATTCTTATGGAGATGAACTTTCTATAGTTCCTTATGTTAAACATGAAATTGTTGCTATTGCACCCACACATGATAGTCCTATTATCTTTTTGAATTCTCCCGACTACACTATATCGGAGAAGTTTGCCCTTATTAAGGATTATATTGATGGGTTGCCTTTTACCATTGCACATGATGATTTTGATGAATATAATATGCATGTGCTCGCTGCTCCTACTTGCAATTATTATGAGAGATGAACTATATCTCCACCTCTCTATGTTTCCCACATGATAAAATTGCAAGAAATTGTTTATACTATGCATTGGCCTTTACTATGTGTGCATGAATTGTTCTTTTATGACATGACGATGCATAGGAAGAGAGTTAGACTTCATTGTTACATGATATATTTTACTTTGTGCTCACTACTAAATTACAAATCATTGTTAATTAAAATTGGCTTTGATATACCTTGGGATCTGGGTGGATTCACTACTTGAGCACTATATGCCTAGCTTAATGGCTTTAAAGAAGCTGCCAGGGAGACAACCCGGAAGTTTTATAGAGTCATTTATTTATGTTGAGTGCTTTCATATAGTTTAAAAACAAAAAAATAAAGAGGGGAACCCGAAACTTTTTCAAAAAGGAAAGTGAAAGTAAGAAACACAAGCATTGTTGAAGTGGGAGAGCTCCTTGAACTTTGTTCATGCTGACGGCAACTTTGTGAATCTTGATTACAAAAACTTTTCTACAAAAATAATTATCCCCTTGTACAATTCCATTGTTTTATAAAAATAATGTGCCAAGGTTTGCCTTTAGGATGTTTACATTTGCTTGATGGTCTGTACGGTGCAGGACAGAAACTTTTGCTGTAGTGCGCGATTTTACATTTTTAGCTGGAACGTCAAATGGTTCTGATTCTTTTTGAACTGTCTTTCTATACAAATTTTTTATTTTTAATAATTTGGGCAGAATTTTTCAAGTATCAGAAGTATGGTGAATGTTCAGATTATTACAGACTGTTCTGTTTTAGACAGATTCTGTTTTTGATGCATAGTTTGCTCGTTTTGATGAAACTATCAATTCATATATGTGGATTAAGCCATGAAAAAGCTATATTACAGTATACACAATGCAAAAACAAATATGAATTGGTTTTCAACAGTACTTAGAGTAGTGATTTTCTTTATTATACTAACTGATCTTACCGAGTTTTCTGTTGAAGTTTTGTGTGGATGAAGTGTTCGATGATCGAGAAGGTCTCGATATGAGAAGAAGGAAGAGAGGCAAGAGCTCAAGCTTGGGGATGCCCGAGGCACCCCAAGTAAATATTCAAGGAGACTCAAGCGTCTAAGCTTGGGGATGCCCTGGAAGGCATCCCCTCTTTCTTCAACAAGTATCAGTATGTTTTCGGATTCGTTTCGTTCATGCGATATGTGCAATCTTGGAGTGTCTTTTTCTTTTAGTTTTAATTTTTCTTTTATGCACCATGCTGGTATGAGATAGTCCTTGGTTGATTTATAGAATGCTCTATGCACTTCACTTATATCTTTGAGTATGGCTTTATAGAATGCTTCATGTGCTTCACTTATATCATTTGAAGCTTGGATTGCTTGTTTCTCTTTACATAGAAAACCGCCATTTGTAGAATGCTCTTTTGCTTCACTTATATTTGTTAGAGCATGGGAATACCTTTTGTAGAAAGAATTAAACTCTCTTGCTTCACTTATATCTATCTAGAGAGATGACAGGAATTGATCATTCACATGGTTAGACATAAAATCCTACATAAAACTTGTAGATCGCTGAATATGATATGTTTGATTCCTTGCAATAGTTTTGCGATATAAAGATGGTGATATTAGATTCATGCTAGTGGGTAGTTGTGGATTCGTAGAAATACTTGTGTTGAGGTTTGTGATTCCCGTAGCATGCACGTATGGTGAACTGTTATGTGATGAAGTCGGAGCATGATTTATTTATTGATTGTCTTCCTTATGAGTGGCGGTCGGGGACGAGCGATGGTCTTTTCCTACTAGTCTATCCCCCTAGGATCATGCGCGTAGTAATTTGTTTCGATAGCTAATAGACTTTTGCAATAAGTATCTGAGTTCTTTATGACTAATGTTGAGTCCAGGGATTATACGCACTCTCACCCTTCCACCATTGCTAGCCTCTCTAGTATCGTGCAACTTTCGCCGGTACCTTAAACTGACCATATACCCTCCTCAAAATAGCCACCATACCTACCTATTATGGAATTTCCATAGCCATTCCAAGATATATTGCCATGCAACTTCCATCATCATCATATACGTGACTTGAGCATTCATTGTCATATTGCTTTGCATGATCGTAAGCTAGCTAGCATGATATTTTCATGGCTTGTCCGTTTTTTTATGTCATTGCTACGCTAGATCATTGCACATCCCGGTACACCACCGGAGGCATTCATATAGAGTCATATTTTGTTCCAGTATCGAGTTGTAATATTGAGTTGTAAGTAAATAAAAGTGTGATGATCCTCATTATTAGAGCATTGTCCCATGTGAGGAAAGGATGATGGAAGCTATGATTCCCTCACAAGTTGGGATGAGTCTCCGGACATTACAATAAAATAAAATAGGCAAAAGAAGCCCACAAAAAAAGAGGCCAAAGAAGCCCACCAAAAAACAGAAGAAAAAAAATGAGAGAAAAGAGAGAAGGGACAATGTTACTATCCTTTTACCACACTTGTGCTTCAAAGTAGCACCATGTTCTTCATATAGATAGTCTCTTGAGTTATCACTTTCATATACTAGTGGGAATTTTCATTATAGAACTTGGCTTGTATATTCCGATGATGGGCTTCCTCAAACGCCCTAGGTCTTCATGAGCAAGCAAGTTGGATGCACACTCACTTAGTTTTCAGTCTGAGCTTTCATACACTTATAGCTCTAGTGCATCCGTTGCATGGCAATCCCTACTCACTCACATTGATATCTATTGATGGGCATCTCCATAGCCCGTTGATACACCTAGTTGATGTGAGACTATCTCCTCCTTTTTGTCTTCTCCACCATCATATTGTATTCCACCTATAGTGCTATGTCCATGGCTCACACTCATGTATTGCGTGAAAGTTGAAAAGGTTTGAGAACGTCAAAAAGTATGAAACAATTGCTTGGCTTGTCATCGGGGTTGTGCATGATGTGAATATTTTGTGTGGTGAAGATGGAGCATAGCCAGACTATATGATTTTGTAGGGATAACTTTCTTTGGCCATGTTATTTTGAAAAGACATGATTGCTTTATTAGTAGGCTTGAAGTATTATTGTTTTTATGTCAAATGATAGATAATTGCTTTGAATCACTCGTGTATTAATATTCATGCCATGATTAGATACATGGTCAAGATTATGCTAGGTAGCATTCCACATCAAAAATTATCTTTTTATCATTTACCTACTCGAGGACGAGCAGGAATTAAGCTTGGGGATGCTGATACGTCTCCGTCGTATCTATAATTTTTGACTGTTCCATGCCAATATTCTACAACTTTCATATACTTTTGGCAACTTTTTATATTATTTTTGGGACTAACATATTGATCTAGTGCCCAGTGCCAGTTCCTGTTTGTTGCATGTTTTTTGTTTCACAGAATATCCATATCAAACAGAGTCCAAATGGGATAAAAACTGACGAAGATTTTTTTGGAATATATATGATTTTTGGGAAGAAAAATCTATGGGAGACGATGCCCGAGGGGGCCACGAGGCAGGGGCGCGCCCCTGACCCTCATGGCCACCCCGTAAGGCAGTTGATGCCCTTCTTTCGCTGCAAGAAAGCTAATATCCGGATAGAGATCATGTTAAAATTTCAGCCCAATCGGAGTTAGGGATCTCCGGGAATATAGGAAATGGTGAAAGGGTAGAATCTAAGAACGCAGAACCAGAGAGAGACAGAGAGACAGATCCAATCTCGGAGGGGCTCTTGCCCCTCCCATGCCATGGAGGCCAAGGACCAGAGGGGAAACCCTTCTCCCATCTAGGGAGGAGGTCAACGAAGAAGAAGACGAAGGGGCCCCCTCTTCCTTTCTCTTCCGGTGGCGCTGGAATACTGCCATGGCCATCATCATCATCACCGTGATCTTCACAAACTCCTCCGCCATCTTCACCAAGATCTCCATCACCTTCCCCCCTCTATCTACAGCAATTCACTCTCCCGCAACCCGATGTACCCTCTACTTGAACATGGTGCTTTATGCTTCATATTATTATCCAATGATGTGTTGCCATCCTATGATGTCTGAGTAGATTTTCGTTGTCCTGTCGGTGGTTGATGAATTGCTATGATTGATTTAATTTGCTTGTGGTTATGTTGTTCTCCTTTGGTGCCCATCATATGAGCGCGCGTGTGGATCACACATAGGGTTAATTGTATGTTGATAGGACTATGTATTGGAGGGCAAGGGTGACAGAAGCTTCAGCCTAACATAGAAATTGATGCATACGGGATTGAAGGGGGACCAATATATCTTAATTCTATGGTTGGGTTTTTACCTTAATGAACGTTAGTAGTTGCGGATGCTTGCTAATAGTTCCAATCATAAGTGCATAGAATTCCATGTAAGGGATGACATGCTAGCAGTGGCCTCTCCCACATGAAACTTGCTATCGCTCTAGTAAAGTAGTCAATTGCTTAGGGGCAATTTCGCAACTCCTACCACCACTTTTCCACACTCACTATATTTACTTTATTGCTTCTTTACTTACAACAGACCCTACCTTTTATTTACTTTCTCTTTATTATCTTGCAAACCTATCCAACAATACCTACAAAGTACTTCTAGTTTCATACTTGTTCTAGGTAAAGCGAACATCAAGCGTGCATAGAGTTGTATCGGTGGTCGATAGAACTTGAGGGAATATTTGCTCTTTCTTTAGCTCCTCATTGGGTTCGACACTCTTACTTATCGAAAACGGTTGCGATCCCCTATACTTGTGGGTTATCAGCGCGCTACATCTGCGCCCGGATGTAGTGGAAAATGGCAAGGGTCTTCGCATTTGACTCGATGAGTGCGAAGGGTAAGGAAGCTAGATGAGCCTAGGAGGATTCTCTTAGGTAGCTGGAACGTAGGGTCTCTGACAGGAAAGCTCCGGGAGCTAGTTGATGCAGCGGTGAGGAGAGGTGTTGATATCCTTTGCATCCAAGAAACCAAATGGAGAGGGCAGAAGGCTAAGGAGGTGGAGGATATCGGCTTCAAGCTATGGTACACGGGGACGGCTACAAACAGAAATGGCGTAGGCATCTTGATCAACAAGAGCCTCAAGTATGGAGTGGCAGGCGTCAAGAGACGTGGGGACCGAATTATCCTCGTCTAGCTGGTAGTTGAGGACTTGGTTCTCAATGTTATCAGCGTGTATGCCCCACAAGTAGGCCACAATGAGAACACCAAGAGGGGGTTCTGGGAAGGCCTGGAAGACATGGTTAGGAGTGTACCGGTTGGTGAGAAGCTCTTCATAGGAGGAGACCTCAATGGCCACGTGGGTACATCTAACACAGGTTTTGAAGGGGCGCATGGGGGTTTTGGATATGGCATCAGGAATCAAGAAGGAGAAGATATCTTAAGATTTGCTCTAGCCTACAACATGAGTGTAGCTAACACCCTCTTTAGAAAGAGAGAATCACATCTGGTGACTTTAAGTAGTGGCCAACACTCTAGCCAAATTGATTTCATCCTCTCAAGAAGAGAAGATAGGCGTGTGTGCCTAGACTGTCAGGTGATAACTGGAGAGAGTGGTGTACCCCAACATAAGCTGGTGGTTGCTGACTTCCATTTTCGGATTCGTGTCCAGTGGGATAAGCGTGCCAATGTCGCTAGAACGAAGTAGTGGAATCTCAAGGGGTAGGTAGCTCAGGCATTCAAGGAGAGGGTCATTAAGGATGGCCCTTGGGAGGAAGGAGGGGCTGCGGACAATGTGTGGATGAAGATGGTGACTTGCATTCGTAAGGTGGCCTCGGAGGAGTTTGGAGTGTCCAGGGGAAGGAGAAGCGAATATAAGGATACCTGGTGGTGGAATGATGATGTCCAGAAGGCGATTACAGAGAAGAAAGATTGCTTCAGACACCTATACCTGGATAGGAGTGCAGACAACATAGAGAAATGCAAGATGGCGAAGAAGGCCGCAAAGCGAGCTATTGGTGAAGCAAGGGGTCAGGCGTATGAGGACCTCTACCAGTAGTTAGGCACAAAGGAAGGCGAAAGGGACATCTATAAGATGGCCAAGATCCGAGAGAGGAAGACGAGGGATATTGGCCAAGTCAAATGCATCAAGGACGGAGCAGGCCAACTCTTGGTGAAGGACGAGGATATTAAGCATAGATGGCGGGAGTACTTCGACAAGTTGTTCAATGGGGAGAAGGAGAGTTATACCATTCAACTGGACGACTCCTTTGATGAGACTAGCATGCGTTTTGTGCGGCGAATCCAGGAGTCTGAGGTCAAGGAGGCTTCAAAAAGGATGAAGGGAGGCAAGGCAATGGGCCTGGGTTGTATCACCATTGAGGTGTGGAAAGGTCTCGGGGACATAGCGATAGTATGGCTAACCAAGCTTTTCAACCTCATTTTTCGGGCTAACAAGATGCCAGAAGAATGGAGACGGAGTATATTAGTACCAATCTTCAAGAACAAGGGGGATGTTCAGAGTTGTACTAATTACCATGGAATTAAGTTGATGAGCCATACAATGAAGCTATGGGAGAGAGTCATTGAGAACCGCTTAAGAAGAATGACAAGCGTGACCAAAAGTTAGTTTGGTTTCATGCCTAGGAGGTCGACCATGGAAGTCATTTTCTTGGTACGACAACTTATGGAGAGATATATGGAGCAAAATAAGGACTTGCATATGGTGTTCATTGACTTGGAGAAGGCCTATGATAAGATACCGCGGAATGTCATGTGGTGGGCCTTGGAGAAACACAAAGTCCCAGCAAAGTACATTACCCTCATCAAGGACATGTACGATAATGTTGTGACAAGTGTTCAAACAAGTGATGTCGACACTGATGACTTCCTGATTAAGATAGGACTGCATCAGGGGTCAGCTTTGAGCCCTTATCTTTTTGCATTGGTGAGGGATGAGGTCGCAAAGGATATACAAGGAGATATCCCATGGTGTATGCTCTTTGCGGATGATGTGGTTCTAGTTGACGATAGTCGGACGGGGGTAAATAGGAAGTTAGAGTTATGGAGACAAACCTTGGAATCAAAAGGGTTTAGGCTTAGTAGGACTAAAACTGAGTACATGATGTGCGGTTTCAGTACTACTACGTGTGAGGAGGAGGTTAGCATTGATGGCCAGGTGGTACCTCAGAAGGACACCTTTTGGTATTTGGGGTCAATCCTGCAGGAGGATGGGGGTATTGATGAAGATGTGAACCATCGAATCAAAGCCGGATGGATGAAGTGGCACCAAGCTTCTGGCATTCTCTGTGACATGAGAGTGCCACAAAAGCTGGCATTCTCTGTGACATGAGAGTGCCACAAAAGCTAAAAGGCAAGTTCTATAGGACGGCGGTTCGACCCGCAATGTTGTATCGCGTTGAGTGTTGGCCGACTAAAAGGCGACATGTTCAACAGTTAGGTGTGACGGAGATGCGTGTGTTGAGATGGATGTGTGGCCACATGAGGAAGTATCGAGTCTGGAATGATGATATACCAGATAGAGTTGGGGTAGCACCAATTGCAGAGAAGCTTGTCCAACATCGTCTGAGATGGTTTGGGCATATTCAACGCAGGCCTCCAGAAGCTCTAGTGCATAGCGGACGGCTAAAGCGTGCGGAGAATGTCAAGAGAGGGCGGGGTAGACCGAATTTGACATGGGAGGAGTCCGTTAAGAGAGACCTGAAGATTGGAGTATCACCAAAGAGCTAGCTATGGACAGGGGTGCGTGGAAGCTTGCTATCCATGTGCCAGAGCCATGAGTTGGTTGCGAGATCTTATGGGTTTCACCTCTAGCATACCCAAACTAGTTTGGGACTAAAGGCTTTGTTGTTGTTGTTGTATGCATATATGACAAGTTTTATTTGGATGCATGGTTATTCAATTATTGACAATTCAAAATGATGGCATTTCTATAATTATGCATGCACAGAACAATAACAAAACCAGAGAAGGAAAAAATATATGTGGGCTGAATTGCAGCACGGTGCAGCGGCCCAGGAGGAGATTTGGCCCGGCGGTTGAGTGTGCAAAATAACAGGAAAACAGAGCAAAAATGGGGCCAGCTGGGACTTGATCCCATGACCTCCTGGATAGAGGAGCAGAGTGTTGACCATTGCGTTGCTGCTGCATGTTTGTGCAAAACAAGGGCGTGGCTCAACTTGAACAAAACCAGAGGCCATGCCTTCTTCTTCGTGGATCACAGAAGAACTGGGTGACAACGCCGGCGAGCAAGACGCTGACTGTCGCGACCACAGGCCAACGGCGGGCCTACGGAAAAACATGTGTGTGTGCAGGCACAGCAAGGCGGGCGTGTGCAAAGGCTAGATGTGCGGGAGCTCGAGGACGAGCCCATGCTTGCCTCAAGCATGGCTTGCGGCAGGAGCTAGGTGAGCATGGAGAGGCTTGCGGGAGAGCTGTGGCGCGCGTGTGTGTGCCATGCGGAGGAACACATCCTCGGTGGTGCGTGTGGTAGGATGGAGGCAAGAGCAGAAGCTCCCCGAACTTGCGCTCGGGCGTGGGCGTGAGATCACGGAAATAGTGGCCTCAATATGATGCGTGCACCGCGTACACGAAGAAATCGATGACAGGAATGAGCTAGGAGACATGGCTGCTCACCATGGGGGTTGTAGTGATGACAGATCATACGGAGGGGCGACGGAGGCGGCACTGATCGACGAAGAAGGCGGCGGGAGCTGCAAGGCCATGGCGGAGGATTCGGGTCGTTGGTCGCGGTAGAGGCTCGGGGCAGAGGAGGAGCACGGCGAAGTCAAGACAGAGGCGAGGTTGGGGAGAGGAGGAACCCATGGCGTTGGACTTGGCGTCCTGCAGGTCCGGCAGGGATGGCGACCTTGACGAAGGGGAGAGGTGGAGGCGTGGATTCGGCGAGGCGGCGGAGTTTCTTTGGCGGCCATGGCGCCTGGCGTGCTCCTGGCCAGGGCTTAGCTGCTCCTGCAGCATATGGGCAGAAAGCAAATGGTTCAGAGAGGGAAGCGGGAGGAGCATGGGAAGGAGAAGAAGGGGCGTTAGTTCTCATCTCCAGCGAAGCTTGCTGGCGGTGACATGGCACGAGGCGAAGGCTCGGGCTCCTGCTGAGACGAGGGAGGAGGAAGGGCCTCGATCCAATCGGGATTGAGCTCTGGCTGGCTGCGCGAAGGTTGGTTGAGGCATGATCTGGAGGACAAGGGCGATCTAGGAGAGGAATGGCCGCCACGGGTTGGCTCGGGATGGATCCCGAGGGGAACCAGAGACTGGCGGCGGGGAGGAGGAAACCTAGAAATTAGGGATTTGTCTGATGATTGCACTGCTATTTAGAGTTAGTGGGTGTGGGTAGGGCTATCTCGTCCCTCCGATCATAATCAGATGGTTCGAGATAATTATGTTTGAAGAGTCAAAACAAGAACCGGTGATACTTTGGGGATGTTTGGGGATGATCCGGACCCATCGGTAACGATTGCCCGGGTCGGGTCTGGGGGAGTTTCGGACGCGGGCGAGGGGTCTATGCACTCCGCAAAGAGGGGTAGGCTGGGCCTAGGTGGACTATGAAGAAGGGCTTGGACTGAGAGGAGAGAAGAGAAAACGACCCGGCATGGATTTTCGGAGACCGAAAACGTCCAACGTTTGACCGACTATAATGCCGCTATAGTTATCCATTGGGGCGTCAAACGGACTCCGAATGCGATGAAATTTGGCAGGCGGTAAAGCACCGCATGCCAACTTTCATCCCATTCTGAGAACATTTTCCAGCCACTTAGAAAATAATATTTCGGACGTGCCGCGGGCGCGTGCAAGTGTGTATGGGCTCATAACGGACAACAGGGAGAACTGGGAGAACCCGGACGAATGCAAGTTTTGAAAACATGATGATGCAATGCACATGATGACATGGCAAGATGCAACACGCAAGCGAATGACAAGGCAACAACAGCAAATAACTGGAAGACACCTGTTGCGTTGGTCTCGGGGCATCACATAGTGGCAGCACTTAGCTCCGCGCTGGTGAGAAGACTAGACTAGGTGTTGGACGTGGCTGTTCATTTGCTTGCTTTCTGTAGCTAGTTTGCAACTTCTTAATGGAATTTGGAGTTCTCGTGATTTTTCGCCTGTGTTCTTGGCAAGTTGGATTCTCCCCTTTTTACTTCTCTCACCTTTCAGTCTTGGCTCGGGGGAGCGGCAGTTGCCCGTCACTCCTCCTCGCGTGCCTCCCGCACGATGGCTGGACGGGTGTGTGTGCGCGCTGGGTTCGCCCGCACTGCAAACATACTTCACCGAAGCCTTGTCACCCCAGAGCCTCAGCTTCCAGAGCTTCGGCTTCCTTGATCCTTGTGAGGCACTCTCGAATTAGCTTGTGGGCATGAGCACACTGTAAGTCTATGTCCCTCGGGCAGCGCGATGTGATGCACTAAGCCACAGCTAACTCACGCCTGGGGGCTTGCGTAAGGAAGAACTAGGCACCCCGCCAGATTTTCTAACATCTATGCAACTCTACAACGTGCCTGAGGCTGATGGCTCCTGAGCCGTCAGGAAGGAAGCTTCGCCAGATGCCAAGGGTGCGCCCTCATGAGACGGAAAACTAAACTACCGTGAGCATGCCAAGCTAATTTACCCAAAACGCATCTATTGGAACACAAATAACACGGTATAACATCAAGATAACAAGCATAGCATAGTGGCATAAACACCGCAATTCATTACACACCCAAGCGGGGCCATCTAGTTTTTTCAAAATGTAGGGAAAAGGAAAGGTTAAACAAAAGTAGCATGCGCGGCCACAACAACTCCCAAGCCAGGCTCCCTCAGCCGCGTGCTCAGCCGGAGCCCTCCTCCCGCTTCACCGGAGCATGGCGGCGGGACGACCCGTCGCCTTCCCCAATCCGAGCCCGGCGACGGGGCGGATGATCATTGCCGCCGCTGCTGGCACTCTCGTCAGAGGAGGAGCCCTCGCCACTGGGAGAGGCGCAACCGTCACCAAGGGTGAGATCGCCCTCGTCGTCGTCACGACTGTCGCCAAGGCCAAGCTCGTCATCACTGCTACCATCCTCAGGGCAGCACCCGCGCGGCGGCTGTCCATCCTGAACACCCTCACATAAATGGTCACGATGTCGTCGTACCTTAAGTGGAGGGAGCACCTCCCGCTCAGGCCTCGTGTGCGGGCGAACACCTACCAACCGCAGGTCAAGGTTACACTACCTCCGGTGGTGATCTCGACCCCAACCCACGAAGCCTTGCTGCAGCAGCTGTCAGCCTACAGCCAGAGGCCATTGAGCCTCGCGGCCGACAGCTCGCCCACCAAGAAGTGGTGGAGCGAGAGCCAGGTGCTGGTCGGCCTCTCTAACCACACGACGAACTCCGGGAGCACCTCCGCCCAGTGGAAGCGCGTCCGAGGAGGCCGGGCGACCATGGCGCACCTTCCCTCGTCATAGGGGATGCCTCGGCCTCTCTTGGGTTGCGGTGAGCCGGGGTCCCTCCTTGGGGGCCTTCCCCTTCTCGGCGGCGGAAAACTTCCTCGTCAGCGCCATGGGAGCTACAGCAAGATGCCAAGGCAGAGAGGAGGAAGAAGAAGCAGGCGGTGAGAATATGGAGATGAGCAAGGGGGGCTTTGCCCCTCTCCTCAATCATAGCCGGAGGTAGGCCAAGCACTGGCCTCCATGATCTAATGCATTGATGGTCTCTCTGCATGTAGCAGGGTCTCGTCAAGTCGAACGATTGCCGAGGCAGCATGGGGAGGCGGAGGCGCCAAGGTCCCATCAATGGACATGTGTGAACCAAGGCCACAAGCGGTTAGGCCCGCAGCGCTCTGCACTTGCCCTTTGGCTTCGCGTCGAAGCCAAGTTAGGGCGCGACTTGGGCCCGAGGGCTACTGTCGACGTCCTAGGAACGGGGGTACCCAGACTTGCCTACCTGCGGCCCATGGCATGGCTCCATCAATTGCCTGGTATGGCCCAGCTTCAACATCGACAACTCAAGACCCTCGCGAGGGGCAATACCTCGCGAGGCACACGACACCAAGACCTCCATGTGGGGCGGCCTCCCCAAGTTGGCTCCCGAGGAGTGGAGATATCTATGCAAGTTGCACCTCACGAGGTGCAGATGACGTGAGCCATGACGACCAAGGCCAGGCTGGCGCCAGTGGGCGCAGTGTACCAGTTTCCTCTTTGGTGCTAAGGAGGCAAGCGCAGGCGCGGAGTCCCGAGGAATCAAGCAAAGGTTTCCATTCCGGTGCAACAAGACCAAGACCGCCAGGACGGCAGAACGGAGGTCATCGCCGAGCCCACCACGACGTCACAACTAGAAGCTTTTTGCAGGCGAAGACTACTTTTGTCAGGACAACATGTACTAGTTGTCTCCCTTCAAATGTGGCCATTGTGGGATCCCTTCCCGCCTTCATTTGGGAAGAGGGCCAAGGACACTATAAATAGGACCTAGCCACCACCATAGAGGGGGACGAATCATTCAGATCATCCACACACCCATCAATTCATCGAGCTCAAGGACACCTCTCCTCCAGAGGCTGTTCTCCACTGTACTAGTTCATCGTCAGCCCCTCGAGGCCAATCCACCACAAAGCAGGAGCAGGGTTTTACACCACAAGGTGGCCCGAACCTGGGTAAACTGATGTGTCTCTTGTTCATTTGGTTTGTCGAGCTAAGCTATGAGATTAGCGGGTAGGCAGACTAGGGAGGACGAGTTATTCACACGCACCCCAGAGTTCGAACCTCTCAAGGGTTTCCGGAACCCAAAATCTGACACCTTCAGACTCCATCTTGGGCATCAGCCAAAGATGTCAGCTGAGCAGTGGGGAAGCCAGGCGTCCTTTGCACCGAAGCATATACTTATGGGACTCGTGACAATCCGGTGATCATGTTGCCAGACATGAGGAAGACTAATGGATCCGCGGGCGACCATTTAGGCTAGGTATTATTATACATGTGTTGTTCAGGAGTAGCATCGTTTAGTTGATTTGAATGTAATGAAATCCATCATGTTTATATGAAAATCCAGTATTTTATATAAATTCTATCATTGTTTATATGAAATATCGCCATGTTTGCATGAATTTTGTCTGGTTGGTTGAGTTGTTGTGAGAATGTGTGGGGCTACGGTTGGATGGCGTAATTTGTAGGTCGCCGGTCGGTCTGCGGCCGGCTCTGCCAGCATGGTGAGACAAAAAAAGCACAGCTTGTCCGAGCTCGTCTCCAACACGTGTGCTAGAGGATGCATGAGCACCCGAGGTCTTCCTCATTCATCAATGGCAAAGGCACGGGTGGAAAAAAGGGTCGCCAATATTTTGGCTACCCCGAGCAAGATCCAAACAACCCCTTCTAGCTCCACTCCTCCCAGCACATTCAAATCCCTTGTTCGCCGTGAAATTTTGCCATGTGTTGTTTTCATGGATATTTTGCTATGTGTAAAAAAATTTAAATATGAATAAATAATCAGTATCCGTGGTCTTCTGCCGGGACACAATTGGATGGCCTCATAGTAGTAGTAGTGTAGAGTACTGGTACTACTAGATAGTGAGTGTTTACTACTGTATCATGTACTCCCTCCATTCCCAAATATTTGTCTTTCTAGACATTTCAAATGGACTACAACATATGGATGTATGTACACATATTTTAGAGTGTAGATTCACTCACTTTGCTTCGTATGTAGTCACTTGTTGAAATCTCTAGAAAGAAAAATATTTAGGAATAGAGGGAGTACATACTAATTGCAATGCATGCATGTGTTAGCAGTATAATGACCACGTACGAATTTGATGGTAAGATTTGCGTAAGTTGGATGTCATATTATTGCTCTAACATGTGGTCAAAGTTAGCCTCCAAAACGCTTTTTAGACCCTATATGGATTGAGGGAGTACATGCATTGCTAAGGTTTCTCTTAATCCTTGCATGCAACATTTTTATTGAAGCTTGAAATGTGAACATGTGAATGGAAGGGACTACTACAACCCTTCCAAAAGAACTGTAGTACTAATGTTATCATACTCCCAAATTTATTCCACCACTCAAGATCTATTATGGATACATTGTGAATTTCAAATAAAGTCATATAGACCGTAAAGTAGGCACTTAGGGCATCCACAATGTATGTTTTTTGTTTCCTCTAAGCCCTCTCTCTCCTCTTAGAGGTAGGACTCTATACATTGCATGAAGTGCCTCTAACAAAAAATTGGCTAACATCGCGTCTAACCTTAGAGGTGCCTCTCACAATGTAACAATCCACCTGGTCCTACTTGTCAGCCTTAGGAAGCATAATAAAGTAGGAGTACAAGAGAAATAGTACTGATTGGACAAATGTGGTGCTAATCAATACTTTTTAAATTTCTTCTAGGGCCCACCTTAGAGGGTGATTAGAGTCTGTATACATTGTGGTTTTTTTATTTGATAAGAGGCAAACCATGTGGGGCCTACCTTAGAGGCAAGGCTCTATACACTGGAGATGCTCTATAGTACTACTTTTGATGTGTCTTGTCAACTCGTAGAACGAGGAGAAGCTTGCTACGACCTCTCCCCTGCCCACGGGTGCGGTGGCTCAAAGAGTTGCAGGACGAGGAGAAGCTTGTTTATGCCTACGCCCGCTCCCTCGCCCACACGCGCGGTGGCTGGTCGGACAAGGAGAAAATTTTACTACTCCCTCCGTTAGACATATACTCCCCTACCTTGGTTAGGGATATTATCATATTGTTTGAAATATATGTCTTTTAGTAGTAGGAGTAGTATAGTACTAGTACATAGGAGTAGTACTACAACAATTTCCTTGGAGTCTGTGGTGCAACAAGCTACCCTAGGCTATCTTACTACTCTCTCCTTTCCGGTTTATGGCTCAATTTCAAAATCTCTCCAACCAAGGTAGACGATGACTGGTGGAATTAATTTCGTAGTTTGCACAAGTACTTAATTAGTACACTCATTTTTCTCAAAAAGTTATGCTTACCGATGCATTAATTACAATGAATGCATGCATGACCACTAAATTTCCATGAACTTCTACATGCATTGGTGAGTTTTCTCTTGATACTTCTTGCATCGGGTGATTTAATGCACCTCGAAATCCAAACATGTGATGGTAAGTACTAGTAGAATTGAGACTTATAAAATAGAAAAAAGATTTTTTTAGATGAGCCCTATAAACCGGAAAGGAGGGAGTAGTATGTAGTACTACCTCCATAGTGGGTACATACTCCATAAAATCTGATTTCCCAAATCTAAGTCACTCAACCTTTATTTGCTTGTTTCCCTTCCAACCTCGTTGCCTCGAACAGACTATGCCAAACTCCCCTGCCTGCCGCGCAGGAAAAGACCCGCCCTTGCCTTATTTAGTCCGGGTTTGTATCGATGGATCGCTCGAAGCATCAAAAACCAAGTCGTGTCTTGTACTCCTTCATCGTACTAAAAGAGTGGAGACACTCACTTTCATGAATTCTGTACTTCCTCTTGCCAACATGTGTGACATATAGCAACCAGGTCGATGTGTCATGCACCAAATAACAATGCAGAACAGCATGGGGCACACCGTAGTCGTAGCGCCATAGTAGTAGTAATGAGAAATGAGGCATCAAATCACAAGCGGCTGCACCTTTCCCCAGACGGACGAAGCAACCATTATTTCACAGTTCGCTGAATCCGATTCGCCTTCATATCCTTCAAGAAAACCACGTATAGCTTCTGCCTCAAGAGGGACATGCATCGCCTTGGTACACCATGACACGTGGGACCACATGACACGCCATGCTTCCCCGCCCACCGCTCGGTAAAATCACCTCATTTTTACAACTCCATCTGTCTTGGTTTACAGGGCATGCACGCTGTTCTAGGTTGAGAATTAAACTAGCTATATATGTATATGTGATGAAAAATATATGTTTAGAAACTACATCTACTTAAGAATCCAATGATATACTTTTTGTGACATATAACTCATATTTAGTTAGTCAAATGGATGACCTAGAACTATGTGCACACCCAACAAACCAAGACGGAGGGAGTAGTATCTTTTTAGATCAATATAGTCGGGATTTACGAAGGAGCAAAACCAAGTGGTAGGCTGCTCCTGTTGTGCCGGCGTAGCAACTCAGCAGGGTCAGTCCGCACACGAAATGGCGACACGCTTAACATGACTCCTTTGGCCGACATGTGGCTCATCCATCGTCTTGTTCCACATGCAATGCACCAAATTACAGTTCGGAGCAGCGGTTGGACTTGGAGGCACCCTTGTCGTAGCGCTGCAGTAGTAGTAAATGAGCGATGAGGGGTCAAATCACAAAGCCCCACCTTTCCCGCATTAAGATAAACGGACGAAGCAACCATCATTTCACTCTAGGGCGCAAAAGCATAAAGAAAAAAGAAATCCAATGATGCGTGCAATAGCTACTTAGGGCGCCCTAGGGTAGGAGCCTGAAGGAAATATGCCCTAAAGGCAATAATAAAGTTGTTATTTTATATTTCCTTATTCATGATAAAGGTTTATTATTCATGCTAGAATTGTATTGATCGGAAACCTGAATACATGTGTGAATACATAAACAAATACCATGTCCCTAGTGAGCCTCTACTATACTAGCTTGTTGATCGAAGATGGATAAGGTTTCCTAACCATTGACATGAGTTGTCATTTGATAACATGATCACATCATTAGGAGAATGATGTGATGGACAAGAGTCATTAGTTAGCTTAACATAATGATCATTCAGTTTTATTGCTATTGCTTTCTTCGTGTCAAATACATATTCCTTCGACTATGAGTTTATGCAACTCCCAGATACCGGAGGAATGCCTTGTGTGCTATCAAATGTCACAACATAACTGGGCGATCATAAAGATGCTCTACAGGTATCTCTGAAGGTGTTTGTTGAGTTGGCATAGATCAAGATTAGAATTTGTCACTCCGAGTATCAGAGAGGTATCTCTGGGCCCTCTCGGTAATACACATCATAAGCTTGCAAGCAAACGACTAAGGAGTTGGTCATGAGGTGATGTATTATGAAATGAGTAAAGAGACTTTCCGGTAATGAGATTGAACTAGGTATGAATATACCGATGATCAAATCTCGGGCAAGTAACATACCGATGGACAAAGGGAATTATGTATGTTGTCATAACAGTTCAACCGATAAAGATCTTCGTAGAATATGTAGGAGCCAATATGGGCATCCAGGTTCCGCTATTGGTCATTGACCGGAGAGGTGCCTCGGTCATGTCTACATAGTTCTCGAACCAGTAGGGTCCACATGCTTAACGTTCGATAATGATATAATATTATACGAGTTATGTGATTTCGTGACCGAATGTTGTTCTGAGTCCTGGATGAGATCATGGACATGATGAGGAGTCTTGAAATGGTCGAGAGGTAAAGATTGATATATAGTACTCCCTTCGTAAACTAATATAAGAGCGTTTAGAACACTACTTTAGTGATATAAACGCTCTTATATTAGTTTACAGAGGCAGTATGATGGTATTCAGACATCGGAAGTGTTTTGGGGGGTACCTGGTACTTATCGGGTCACCGAAAGGGGTTTCGGGCACCCCCGTGTAACACCCACAATGCGGCTATATCTCCCACGTGTCGGGGCATGACTTAGAGGCATAGCCGCATGGTAGTTTAGTCGCAAGAGGGGTAATCTTCACACAATCCCACGTACTTAATAAGAAAGGGATAAAGAGTTGTCTTACAATCGCCACTTCACACAATACATAAATAATTCATACATCATCCAAATATACTCAAAGACCGACTACGGTCAAATCGAATAAAAGGAAGATAAACCCCAAATGCTAGATCCCCGATCATCCCAACTGGGCTCCACTACTGATCATCAGGAAAAGAAGCATAGTAATGGCCCGAATCCTCGTCGAACTCCCACTTGAGTTCGGTAGCATCACCTGCACTGGTATCCTCGGCACCTGGAACTGTTTGTAAGTATTTGTGAGTCACGAGGACTCAGCAATCTCACACCCGCGAGATCAAGACTATTTAAGCTTATGGGTAGGAGAAGGTAGTGAGGTGGAGCTGCAGCAAGCACTACGAAATAAGAGCGAAAATAGAAGCAATGCAACGGTCGAGAAGCTAGAAGTGATCCTAAAACTACTTACGTTCAAGCATAACGCAAGACTGTGTTCACTTCCCGGACTCCGCCGAAAAGAGACAATCACGGCTACACACACAGTTGATTCATTATAATTAAGTCAAATTCTCTACAACTGGATATTAACAAATTCCCATCTGCCACATAACCATGGGCACGGCTCTCGAAAGTTTATACCCTGCAGGGGTGTCCCAGCTTAGCCCATCATAAGCTCTCACGGTCAACGAAGGATATTCCTTCTCCTGGGAAGACCCGGTCAGTCTCGGAATCCCGGTTGTAGGACATTTCGACAATGGTAAAACAAGACCAGCAAGACCACCCGACTATGTCGACAAATCCCGATAGGAGCTGCACATATCTCGTTCTCAGGGCACACCAGATGAGCAATCCGTACAATTAAAACCAGCCCTCAAGTTTCCCCGAGGTGGTGATGCAAGGGGCTCTAGTTTGGACCAACACTCAGAGGAGCACTGGCCTAGGGGGTTAAAATAAAGATGACCCTCGGGCTCGCGAAAACCCAAGGGAAAAGGCTTAGGTGGCAAATGTTAAAACCAAGGTTGGGCCTTGCTGGAGGAGTTTTATTCAAAGCAAACTGTCAAGGGGTTCCCATAACACCCAACCGCACAAGGAATGCAAAATCAAGGAACATAACACCGGTATGACAGAAACTAGGGTGGCAAGAGTGGAACAGAACACCAGGCAAAAGGCCGAGCCTTCCACCCTTTACCAAGTATATAGATGCATTAAATTAAATAATAGATATTGTGATATCCCAACATATCCATGCTCCAACATGGAACAAACTTCAACTTCAACTTCACCTGCAACTAGCAACGCTATAAGAGGGGCTGAGCAAAAGCGATAACATAGCCAAACAACGGTTTTATAGGAAGGTGGGTTAGAGGCTTGACATGGCAATATGGGAGGCATGATAAAAAAGTGGTAGGTAGCGTGACATAGCGATAGAGCGAACAACTGGCAAGCAAAGATAGAAGTGATTTCGAGGGTATGGTCATCTTGCCTGCAATATTCCCAGAGTTGCCGAAAGCTTGATCCTCATTAGCGTACTCAACAGGTTCCTCGGTCACGTACTCGTCTCCTGGCTCTACCCAAAGCAAGAACACAAGCAATGGAACAACATTCAATCACGGTGCAATGCACAAGCAACATGATGCAATACATGGCCTGATGTGCAAGATATGATATGCAATGCATATACATGCTCCGGAAGGGAACGAATGATCAAGGCATCAACTTGGCAAACCAAGTATGCCGCTGGAAAGATGAGACGATTTCGGTTGAAATCGACATAAAGATCACCGAAAACGGGTGGACGGTTTGCAAATGACAAGCAAAATAAGAATGGCGCAAATCTACTTAACAGCATGATACCACTTAGAATGCAACAAGAAACTAAGTACTGCACTCCAACATAGAAACAAAGCATATGGCAGTGATGTACAAGAGATGCTTGATAAAACATGAACAGTGAGCTACAGGTAAATCACACTAGAACAGGTTCAAACAAGCATGGCAAAAGTGCAAAAGATATCAGCTTCACAGACTTGGTGAAAATACTAACATGTCAAAAACAACATCAGGAAGCACTGTTTAGAGCAAGAAAACAACATGATACAGGAACATATCATAGCAAAACAAGGCAGCACATGATTCTACTAAATGCATAGAACAAAAGTCGCTTACTGAACATGAGCCAAAAAGGCACAGAAGATATGATGGCACCCATATAAACATAGCAAGTTTTATTAACAGTTTCAGACTTAGAAGAAAAATAGAACATGTCATAAACAGATTCATGATAGCAACTTTGCGAGATCATGCTACTCACCACAAAGCATTGCATGATAGCATAAGCATACCAATAGCAAGAATACATGTTCATGAAGCTAATCATGGCAACAGCAAGTTCATAGAGTACATGCCTCACTAGCAACAACCATGGCAATATTGATTGACATGTTAACAAACTGTCAGGAACATTTTATAGCAAAAGTAGAGCATGAAAAATACATGCTAGGGCACTCCATAATTGCAACCAGGGGCATGGATGGATAGAGCATAACCACATGTTCAAAACATCCTTACTGAAGTATCAAAAAATAAGCATGGATCTCACGGTAGCATCAAGTTTACATGGCATCAAAATAACAGCAGGGGAAAAACTCAGCAAAATCCCAAGTCCCTGAAAACAGCAACATCACGGAGCCTAGTTTGCATGCTTGTGCTAGTCACCACATAGATCACAAAAATACAAGACTTGCACATATGTAAATATGGCATGTTCTAGTTCAAAACACATGTAGACCTCCTGCTCACATGATGCACACATCAAATGCAACAAAAATGACAAATCACCATGATCTAATAAGTACCAGCAGCTAACATTTTATAGCACTCTTGCAACAATGCAAATGGCATCATAATGGACAGTAACATGCATGGAAATGCTACTAACCTGAAGAGCTCAACGAGACGAACATTTTGACATATCATATGCATGATTTGGAGCCACAGTCATGGAGATACGACATGATGAAGATAGCATCAAAAGGTTAGGGATTCGGGACTTGGTCATTTCAGGAAAAAAAAACAGAGCGGCGAATAACTATACAGCGCACCGGGCAAGATATAGTGGGCGGCGCTCACATAGGGCCCATTGGGCCGGCTTGGTGACGAGGTGGAAAGACCAGGTGGTCCAAGGGTGGCGCAGACCGGACCGGGTTCGGGGAACCGGCGGACCGGGTGGACCGGGCAGACCGAGCGGAACCGGCCGGTCGGCGGCCCGATGATGCCCGACGGTGGAGCAGGACGGCGGCGGGGCCGCTGGGGTTGTCCGATGCCATGACGGCGGGTGATACGTCTCCAACGTATCTATAATTTATGAAGCATTCATGCTATTATATTATCTGTTTTGGATGTTTATGGGCTTTATTAAACACTTTTATATTATTTTTGGGACTAACCTATTAATCCAGAGTCTAGTGCCAGTTCCTGTTTTTCCCTTGTTTCAGTGTTTCGCAGAAAAGGAATATCAAATAGAGTCCAAACGGAATGAAACCTTCGGGAGCGTGATTTTTGGAACGAACGTGATCCAGGAGACTTGGAGTTGAAGTCAAGGAAGCTTCGAGGTGGCCACGAGGCAGGGAGGCGCGCCTGGCCCCCTGGGCGTGCCCCCCACCCTCGTCGGCCCCTCGTGGCTCCCCTGACCGACTTCTTTCACCTATATATATCCATATACCCTAAAAACTTCGGAGAGTAGAATAGCTCGGTTGTTCCGCCGCCAGAAGCCTCCGTAGCCACCAAAAACCAATCTAGACCCGTTCTGGCACCCTGTCGGAGGGGGGAATCCCTCTCCGGTGGCCATCTTCATCATCCCGGCACTCTCCATGACTAGGAGGGAGTAGTTCACCCTCGGGGCTGAGGGTATGTACCAGTAGCTATGTGTTTGATCTCTCTCTCTCTCATGTTCTTGAGGTGGTAAGATCTTGATGTATCGCGAGCTTTGCTATTGTAGTTTGATCTTATGATGTTTCTCCCCCTCTACTCTCTTGTAATGGATTGAGTTTTCCCTTTGAAGTTATCTTATCGGATTGAGTCTTTAAGGATTTGAGAACACTTGATGTATGTCTTGCATGTGCTTATCTGTGGTGACAATGGGATATCACGTGATCCACTTGATGTATGTTTTGGTGATCAACTTGCGAGTTCCGTGAACTTATGCATAGGGGTTGGCACACATTTTCATCTTGACTCTCCGGTAGAAACTTTGGTGCACTCTTTGAAGTTCTTTGTGTTGGTTGAATGGATGAATCTGAGATTGTGTGATGCATATCATATAATCATACCCACGGATACTTCAGGTGACATTGGAGTATCTAGGTGACATTAGGGTTTTGGTTGATTTGTGTCTTAAGGTGTTATTCTAGTACGAACTCTACGATAGATTGAACGGAAAGAATAGCTTCGTGTTATTTTACTACGGACTCTTGAATAGATCGATCAGAAAGGATAACTTTGAGGTGGTTTTGTACCCTACCATAATCCCTTCGTTTGTTCTCTGCTATTAGTGACTTTGGAGTGACTCTTTGTTGCATGTTGAGGGATTGGCATATGATCCAATTATGTTATTATTGTTGAGTGAACTTGCACTAGTGAAAATATGAACCCTAGGCCTTGTTTCAACACATGGCAATACCGTCTGTGCTCACTTCTATCATTAGTTACCTTGCTGTTTTTATATTTTTATATTACAAAAACCATTATCTACTATCCATATTGCACTTGTATCACCATCTCTTTGCCGAACTAGTGCACCTATACAATTTACCATTGTATTGGGTGTGTTGGGGACACAAGAGACTCTTTGCTATTTGGATGCAGGGTTGTTTGAGAGAGACCATATTCATCCTACGCCTCTCACGGATTGATAAACCTTAGGTCATCCACTTGAGGAAAATTTTCTACTGTCCTACAAACCTCTGCACTTGGAGGCCCAACAACATCTACAAGAAAAAGGTTGCGTAGTAGACATCAAGCTCCTTTCTGGCGCCGTTGCCGGGGAGGTTAGTGCTTGAAGGTATATCTTTAGATCTTGCAATCTAATATTTGTGTTTCTTGTTTTAGCACTAGTCTAGTTTATAAAAGAAAACTAAAAATGGAATTGAGTTTGCCTCATACGCTTCATCTTTTTAATATCTTTCGTGAGAATGATGGAAAGGAAAATTGTGCTCAAGTGCTAGAAGAAGAAGTCTATAAAATGTTTGGCACTAACTCTTTGAATGATGAGAATGATTGCAATTTTATTAGTATGAACTCTTTGAATATCCATAGTACTAATGATGATTGCACTAGTCATGATGAAAATATCTCTTATAAGCATATCTATTTTTGTGGAGTGCATAGAGTTTGCAAGTACATACAAACAGGGAAGATAGATTCTGCAAGAGGCATAAGTATTTGGAAACTAAATGGTTGCAAGAATGGCTATATGTTTGTGCTGAAAATTTGAACTTTCTTAGCCGTACTTGTGAACTTTTCAATGAACGTGATCATTTCAGTACCCAATGCAAATTGTTTCATGATCATATCATGTCCAAAAATTGTGATGACTTGATTTCCCTTGCACATCATAATGAACTTAGTTTGATCTTGGGTTATGAATAAATGAAACGTATATCTAAGGTTATTCCAGAATTTGCCCTTGATAGAGTTCTTAATTTTGATCTAGAGTAAATTTATATGTATTGTGCGGTGAATTGCATTGAAAATCCTTATATTGCCAAGTATATAAAGAAAAGAAAATAAATAGAGGATGAAGAGAATACTAGCGAAAGGGAAGAGACTTCCCAATATTCCCCTATTATTTCTTATGATGAATTAGGTAATGAGGAGGAGCCTTCTATTCAACCAATCTCATTAATAAGGAGCTCCAAAAAGAGGATTGAACCCACACATGATGTGAAGAAGAAAAAGAAAGGACGGAGAAGTAAA
Organism: Triticum aestivum; assembly: GCF_018294505.1. NCBI lineage: Eukaryota > Viridiplantae > Streptophyta > Magnoliopsida > Poales > Poaceae > Triticum > Triticum aestivum. Next base: position 311,757,844 of record NC_057797.1, read on the forward strand.
GGTAGAAAGGTATCTCTCCCAAATGATGTTGCTCCTATTTCTCATTGTGATGATGATAATTGCTATACTATTGGTGCTATCCGTACTATTAATGATGAGAGTGATTATTCTTATGATATGAAAAGGCCCAAGCTTGGGGATGCTATGTTTGATGAAGATGATGTTTTTGAGAATATATTTGCTGCAATTAATGTTTGTCCCAAGCTTGGGGATGCTATGTTTAATGAAGATGATATTTTTAGTCTCCCAAGTTTTGATATGCAAATTTATAATGATGATAGCATCCCTCCTACTTATGATGATTATATTGATGAAAGTGGATTTGGAGAGGTCATGACTTTATTTAGTAATGATTCCACTATCTTGGAAGTGGTTTCAATCAATTATGATGAGACCAAAGTTACTACTTATGATAATTATTGTGATGATACATATGCTATAAAAAGTAGTGATGATTATATTTATAAAACTTGTCATGATTATGATTACCCTTTTTCTGAACATTACTCTTTTAATGCGTAAACAATTTATATTATTCGAGTCTCTTATGATACTCACACTATTCCGATTGAGAAGAATTTTGCTTATGTTGTAACACCCCGGATGTAACTTTCCCAATTTGTACTCCAACTCTTGCCGTTTCCGACGTTAAGTTAATTTATTTCCTCGGGTTCGGTTTCTTTGTCTCCGTGTGTTGTTGTCGTTGTCATGCATCTCTTATCATGTCATCATGTGCATTGCATTTGCATACGTGTTCGTCTCTTGCATTCGAGCATTTTCCCCGTTGTCCGTTTTGCATTCCGACGCTTCGTTCTCCTTCGGTGGTCATTTCTAGCTTTCTTTCGTGTGTGGGGATTAAACATTTCCGGATTGGACCGAGACTTGCCAAGCGGCCTTGGTTTACTACCGGTAGACCGCCTGTCAAGTTTCGTACCATTTGGACTTCGTTTGATACTCCAACGGTTAACCGAGGGACCGAAAAGGCCTCGTGTGTGTTGCAGCCCAACACCCCTCCAATTTGGCCCAAAACCCACCTAACTCTGCTCCATCATCTAGAGTGTTCGATCACGACCGCGTGGCCGAAAACCGCACCTCATTTGGACTCTCCTAGCTCCCTCTATGCCTATTTAAAGGCCCCCCGATTTTCGGATCTCCTCCTACCTCTGAAACCCTAAAAATCCACCTCGCGCGCCGGACATGTCCGTTTCTCGCCGGACAAGCGCCGCCGCCGCCCGCAGCCACTGAGGGGCCGCCACGTGGCCTCGTCGCCGCCTCCCACCGTGCGGCCCGAGAGGCCCAGGGAGTGCCCCCGCGGCCCGAAACCGCCGCCGCCGCCCGGCTCCCTCTCCCGCCTGCCCGCGCCGCTCCCC
>NC_057797.1:311759736-311769310 GCF_018294505.1 Triticum aestivum
GCGCCATCTCTGGTGGCCGCGCCCCGCCCTGCGCCATCGCCGGCGGCCGCCGCTAGCCCACACCGCGCCACCGCCGCCTCGCCGCGCGCCGCTGCCCGGCCCGGATCCGGCGAGATTCGGCCGCCTCCTCCTCCCCTCGCCAAGATCCGGCCGCCACCGCGCCATTTCCGGCCAACTACAGTGCTCCCTCCGGTGAACTTCGAAATCCGTGCAAACCCTAGATCGGAGGTCGAAAATCTACCAAGTCCCTGATATTTTCAGTCCATATGCCCCTGTTCGTGGCTCCGTAACTTTGCATCCGTAGCTCCGATTCATGCATATAGCATATCAAAATGTTCATCTCTGAGAGTACATCATTTCATTCCATCGCATAATTTTCATTTGAGCTCATTTTGATGCCCGAAATGCTGTTAGAAGGAGGCTACTTGAGTTAATTGTCAGATATGCTGCTCCGTTTAGGTTTTTGTCATTTTTGCCATGATTAATGTGTGCATGATATGCCCTGATGCTCTACATGTGTTTTGTTAAGGGTTTTGTCATCTCTCCAGAGGTGCAGCCCATGTATTTTTAGGATGTGTGTGGTGACTTGTGCAAGCTTGCAAAGTGGTGCACTTGCTAATTCTGTTTTCAGGGACTTAGTAATTTCACTAAGTCCTGGAGCTGTTTATCTCATGATGCCATATGTTCATGTTGTTTCCTAGTGACGCGTGCCTCTTTTGAGGATGATCAGTAAGGATGTTTTGTTAATATTGTAGTACTCTATGCATCAATGTATTTGTTTGCAATTATGGATTACCCTAGATTGAGTCAATCGAGCTCTACTTATGCTACTTTGTGAATCTGGGCAGATTGTCAACTTGTTTGCAATTTTGCCGGTGTTGTTGTAGTTGATCCGTGCCTGCTATGCTATTTTTCTTGCCATTTCTAGCTTGCATTTTGTGCCTTCTTGATGGATGTATGCTTGTCTGGCCATGACTTGCAACGTAGTGAGTGCATCGAGCTTGTAAACATGCCTACTTGAGTTATATTTCAGCATGTGTCAGTTTTTCACAGTCTGAAAACTGATTATGTTTTTGCTATGTTCACATGCTTGCAATTGTATTTTTTTATCCCTTTTGGCTCAATGTCACTAAGGGACTTTTGTTAAGCTCTTTGAGTAGCTCCATGCCATGCTTTACTTTGCCATGTTCAGATCCTGTAGCATGTAGTTTTGTTGCTCCGAAAAGGGCTACCTGATCTGAAATTCCAGACAAGTGTTAATTTCACTGTCTGATATCTGTTTGCCATATGCATTTTTGCCATGCTTGTTTGAACCTGTTAATGGACGAATTGGCCGTAGCTCAGTGCTAGAATTTTGTTAAGCATCTTGTGTGCATCCCTTACATGTATTTTTTGGTCATGTTTGGGTGCTGTAGCATGTTCATTTCATTGCATTTAGATGCCTACTTGCTGTAAATCGCAGACCGGTGTCATTTTTGTATCGCTTGCCATTTCCAAACCGTAACTCCGTTTCCGGCGTTCTTTATATCGTTTTCAAGCGATTTCATCTCATCTTTCCAGTGGCACACTTGGATTTCCATGTTGAGGCCAGGTTCATGCATTTCCTGTCATATCTTGCATTTTGCATCCTGCATAGCATATCATCATTGCATCATATTGCTTGACCCTTGCACGTGGTTGATTGTATCCTTGTTGCTTGTTTGTTTTGTTTGGGTATAGCCGGGAGACGAGTTCTCTAATGAGGAGCCCATTGACTTTTCTTTCAAGGATCCAGTCAACTCTGACACCTGTGCAGGCAAGATGATCATACCCTCGAAATCACCACTATCTTGGCTATGCTAGTTTGCTCGCTCTTTTGCTATGCCAATGCTACGATGCCTACCATTTGCTTTCAAGCCTCCCAAATTGCCATGTTAAACCTCTAACCCACCATGTCCTAGCAAACCGTTGATTGGCTATGTTACCGCTTTGCTCAGCCCCTCTTATAGCATTGCTAGTTGCAGGTGAAGATTGGAGCCCGTTCCTCGTTGGAACATTTATTTACTTGTTGGGATATCATTATATTGCTATGTTATCTTAATGCATCTATATACTTGGTAAAGGGTGGAAGCCTTGGCCTCTCGCCTAGTGTTTTGTTCCACTCTTGTCGCCCTAGTTTCCGTCATATCGGTGTTATGTTCCCGGATTTTGCGTTCCTTACGCGGTTGGGTTATAATGGGAACCCCTTGATAGTTCGCTTGATTAAAGCTTTTCCAGCAATGCCCAACCTTGGTTTTACCATTTGCCACCTAGCCTTTTTCTTTCCCTTGGGTTCTACAGACTCAAGGGTTATCATTGTTTTAACGCCCCCGGGCCAGTGCTCCTCTAAGTGTTGGTCCAAATAGAGCCACTTGCAGCGCCACCTCGGGGCAACTTGAGGGTTGGTTTTAGTTGTACGTAGTGTTCATCTGAGTGTGCCCTGAGAAAGAGATATGTGCAGCTCCTATCGGGATTTTTCGGCACATTCGGGCGGTGTTGCTAGATTTGTTTTAACCTGTCGAAGTGTCTTGCGTAACCGAGATACCGAGTCTGATCGGAACATCTTGGGAGGAGGTCTAATCCTTCGTTGACCGTGAGAGCTTGTCATGGGCTAAGTTGGGACTCCCCTGCAGGGATTTGAACTTTCGAAAGTCGTGCCCGCGGTTATGGGCAGATGGGAATTTGTTAATGTCCGGTTGTAGATAACTTGAACCTTAACTTAATTAAAATAAATCAACTGAGTGTGTTAACGTGATGGCCTCTTCTCAGCGGAGTCCGGGAACTGGACACGGTGTTGGAGTAATGTTTGCGCAGGTTGTTCTCTAGCTTCTCGCTCGCGCTTTGCCTCCTCTTCTCGCTCTCTTTTGCGAATAAGTTAGCCCCCATACTTACTAGTCGCTTGCTGCAGCTCCACATATATATACCTTGCCTTACCTATAAGCTTAAATAGTCTTGATCGCGAGGGTGCGAGATTGCTGAGTCCCTATGGCTCACATATTACTATTACACCAGATGCAGGGCCTGATGATTCCGCTCCAGGAGACGCGTATGAGCTCAAGTGGGAGTTCGACGAAGAATCTCAACGTTAGTATGTTTCCTTTCCCGATGATCAGTAGTGGTGCACAGTTGGGGGTGATTGGGACCGTGTCGCATGTTGGGTTATCTTTTATTTTGGCGTCGTAGTCAGGCCATGAGTGTTTGGATGATGTAATGTTATTTATGTACTTGATTGACGTGGCGAGTGTAAGCCAACTATGTTGTCTCCCCTTTATTATTCATATTACATGGGATGTTGTGAAGATTGCCTAACTTGCGACATATGCCTTCAATGCGATTATGTCTCTAAGTCGTGCCTCGACACGTGGGAGCTATAGTCGCATCCAGGGTGTTACAAGTTGGTAATCAGAGCCTTCCCCGACCTTAGGAGCCCCATTGCTTGATCGTTTTTAGCGGCCGAGTTGTGTCTAGAAAAAAATGTTTTGAATCTTTTAGGAACTATATATCGGGGAGTTTAGGAATTCTTTTTACTTCCCAGTCTCCTCATCGCTCTGGTAAGGAATCCTGATGTAGAGTTTTGACCCTTCTCTTCTCAAATTTCGCTAAAAAAAATTAGGATCACGCGGGTATCGTGGAATCATTCCGATGGTTTTATGATGAGAACATTGTCTTGGTGCCTCCTGTCAGGGGTTTAGTGGAAGTGTCCCGGGGAGTTGAGCTCTGAGGTGTTGTCATCATTATTTTATCGTTGCAGTTCTGGAATACCTGAGTTTAGTACGCCGACATCGAAAATCTCTTTATTGCAGTTTGTTGGTGAGATAACCTCGACGCCACCCAGTACTGGGGCGGGAGTTCGGGAGTATCGCCATAACTTGTATAACGGATGCTTTTCGAAGGTTGAGATAGATGGTTTCCGAAGGTTTTTTGGTTATGTGTTGAAGGAAGGATACAGCTGGATGTAGGATTTGCTAGTTTGGGTGAGATATTATGCTTCCCCTGTATCCCCAACACCTGATTGCATAACCGGAAAGGTTCGGGAGTTTCATAGGTGGGAATTCTTGTAGCTCTAGTTCTTCTTCCACGGATATTGGTTTGAGATTGGGATTTCTTACCGATTATTCGTTCTTGATCCGTACCTTGTTGATTTATTTCTCTACCTTAATTCTACGTGGCTTCTCAATTTATGGATATGTGACCATTTCAAGAGGAATGCATTCATTCATTTTGTTGGGATGTGAAGACTATATGTTGCAATTTTCATTCCGTTGGATTCAGCTTCACTATTTATCTATCAATGTGCTAATGGTGGTCAACCTCTTCAGGATGGCTCCTCCAACGTGCACGACTCCGAATCCTGATCCGCCACCACCTCCACCTCCTCCAGAGGCATGGCAAGCTGTGATGGCCGCAACCAATGCAAACACACAGCTGATCATGCAAATTCTTCAAGAGCACAATCAAGGCAACCAAGGGAATCAAGGCAGCAATCAGAATCACTTTGCTACACTCAACCAGTTCCTTGCTAACGGGCCAAAGACTTTCAGCAATTGTGTTGAGGCAACCGATGCTGACGATTGGCTTGTGGATCTGTGCAAGCATTTCGAGTGCAGTAACGTCAGGCCTGAGGACTTTGTCAAGTTCGCTTCCTTCCAACTCAAAGATCAAGCTGCAAAATGGTTCCAGCAGTACAAGGACTCTAGAGGTGGACGTGTTATCACTTGGGATGATTTCCGTCGAGATTTCCAAGCTCATCATATTCCCCAAAGCGTGGTTGAAAGCAAGCGTGAGGAATTCCGCAATCTGAAGCAAGGCTCTTTGTCTGTCTATGACTACAACAAGTTGTTCCAGAAGCTTGCCCGCTTTGCCAAGCAGGACGTCCCTGATGAGAAGAGCATGATATACCAGTTCAGGGGTGGTCTCAGAGAAGAAATTCAGCTAGCTCTTGTTCTCTTTGAGCCCTTGAGGTACGATGAGTTCTACAACATGGCACTGAAGCAAGAGGCTGCTCAGTTGAGGTGTGATGCTTCCAAGAAGCGAGTCAGAGATGTTACTCCTTCTTCCTCTACTCAAGTGGCCAAGCAGCAGAAGTATTGGCTTCCTCCTCCTCCGTTCCGTCAGCCGTATCAGCAGAAGAGCAAAGGTGGCAGTGGTTGTTCCCACCCACCCAACCCTGGCTTTCAGAACAAGACTTCGTCTCAAGCTCCAAGATCGAGTGTTGCGTACCACCGTCCGCTTTCAGAGGTCACGTGCAACAAGTGCCAACAGAAGGGTCACTATGCCAACAAGTGTTTCAACCAGAGGCGTCTTCCTCCTCCTCCTCCTGTCAGATCGGCAAGTACAGCAGTGGTCAAGCATAACCCCAAGTCCACCAAGGTCAATTTGCTGAATGCAGCTCAGGCAGAGGACTCACCAGATGTGATTATGGGTAACCTTCCTGTTAACGATATTCCAGCTAAAGTTCTTTTTGACACTGGTGCATCGCTTTCTTTTATTTCAAATCCATTTGTGGCCAAGCATGATTTTGTGACCGAAAGGATTCCTGTTCTGTTGAAGATTGTCTCTCCGGGCAAGCAAATGACTTCTAACAATTGCGTCCCGGATGTCTCTGTCATGTTGGGCGATTACAAGTTTCTCTCTTCTCCGGTGGTTCTTGGCAACTCCGATATTGATCTTATTCTCGGAATGGATTGGCTTACTAAGCACAAGGCACATCTTGATTGTGCAGCCAGGCAGATTCAATTGACTCATTCGTCTGAGAATGTAATTGTCTTTGCCGCTCGTGATGATACTATTCGTCTGTTTTCTCTCAATGAGAAGGGCAAACTCGATGCCATCTCGCAAATTCCAGTCATTTGCGAATATCAAGACGTTTTTCCAGAAGACCTTCCAGGAATGCCTCCGCACCGGCCAGTTGAATTCGTTATTGATCTTGAGCCTGGTACGGAACCTGTGTGCAAGTGTCCTTACAAGCTCGGACCTGAAGAGTTGAAGGAGCTGAAGAAGCAACTCGATATTCAAGAGAAAATGGGTCTCATCCGGCCTAGTTCTTCTCCGTGGGGTTGTGGTGTTCTTTTTGTGAAGAAGAAGGATGGAACAGACCGACTTTGTGTTGATTACCATCCAGTGAACAAGAAGACCATCAAGAACAAATACCCACTTCCCAACATCAATGAGCTGTTCGAACAACTCAAAGGTGCTCGAGTATTCTCCAAGCTTGATCTCCGTATGGGTTATCATCATATTTGAATCCATGAGCAAGATATTCCCAAGACGGCTTTCAGGACAAGCTTTGGTTCATATGAATACACTGTCATGTCTTTTGGCCTCGTCAATGCTCCTCCGACGTTCTCTCGCATGATGAACTTCATCTTCAACGCCTACACCAATGACTTCGTTTTGGTCTATCTCGACGACATTCTGGTTTTCTCGAAGAACAAGGAAGATCATGCCAAACACTTGCGTTTGGTACTCGATAAGCTCAGGGAACATCAGTTCTACGCCAAGTTCTCCAAGTGTGAATTTTGGCTCGATGAGGTTCTTTATCTTGGTCATATCATCTCTGCCAAGGGCATTGCCGTGAATCCTGAGAAGATGTCTGCAATTGTGAATTGGGAACCTCCTCAGAACGTGAAGCAACCCCGCAGTTTTCTCGGTCTCGCAAGCTATTGCCGAAGATTCGTTGAAAACTTTTCTAAGATTGCGAAGCCTCTCTCTAATCTTCTCCAGAAGCACGTCAAGTACGTTTGGTCTCCGGAGTATGATATTGCTTTCAACACTTTGAAAGAGAAATTGATCACTGCTCCAGTTCTGACTCCGCCTAATGAATCCAAGCCGTACGAGGTCTTTTGTGATGCCTCTCTCCAAGGTCTTGGCGCAGTATTGATGCAAGAGAAGAAAGTTGTTGCTTATACATCTCGCCAGTTGAAGCCTAATGAGAAGAACTACCCCACTCATGATATCGAGTTGGCGGCAGTTGTGCATGCTCTTTTGACTTGGAGACATCTTCTATTAGGAAGAAAAGTGGACATTTTCACTGATCACAAGAGTCTCAAGTACATCTTCACTCAGCCTAATATCAACCTCAGGCAAACTCGATGGGTCGAAATGATTCAAGAGTATAATCTGAGTATTGAGTATACTCCAGGCAAGGCCAATGTGATTGCTGACGCATTGAGCAGGAAAGCTTACTGCAACAGTCTGATTCTCAAGCCTTATCAACCCAAGCTTTGTGAAGTTTTCCGCAAACTTAATCTACAAGTTGTTCCTCAAGGTTTCCTCGCCAACCTTCAAGTCTCTCCTACCTTGGAAGACCAGATTCGCCAAGCTCAGCTTCTTGATGCTATGGTGAAAAAGGTGAAGATTGGGATTGCCAAGAGTCAACCCAGGTACAAGTGCTACCGCCTTGATGACAAGGACACTCTTTTCTTCGAGGATCGTATTGTGGTACCCAAAGGTGACCTCCGTAAAGTCATCATGAACGAGCCTCACAATTCTCTCCTCTCCATCCACCCTGGGAGCATGAAGATGTATCAGGACCTCAAGCAAGCTTATTGGTGGACTCGAATGAAGTGAGAAATTGCTCAATTCGTGAATGAATGTGATGTCTGCAGAAGAGTGAAGGCAGAACACCAAAGGCCAGCAGGTCTCCTCCAACCTCTTGCCATTCGAGAATGGAAGTTTGACCACATTGAAATGGACTTCGTGACTGGGTTTCCAAAGTTCAAGTGTGGCAATGATGCTATATTCATTGTCATCGATAAACTCACCAAAGTGGCCCACTTTCTGCCTATCAAAGAGTCGATCACTGCAGCTCAGTTGGCGGAACTCTATACCTCTCGTATTGTCTCTCTGCACGGTATTCCTCAAGTGATCTCTTCAGACCGTGGCAGCATCTTTACATCGAAGTTTGGGGATTCTTTTCAGAAGGCCATGGGCACCAACATCCGCTTCAGCACAGCTTTCCATCCTCAAACTAGCGGTCAAGTCGAGCGTGTCAACCAGATTCTTGAAGATATGCTCAGGGCTTGCGTGATCTCCTTCGGCATGAAGTGGGAGGATTGTCTTCCTTATGCTGAATTCTCCTACAACAACAGTTTTCAAGCAAGTTCGGGCAAAGCCCCATTTGAAATTCTGTATGGCAGGAAGTGTCGTACCCCTCTCAACTGGTCCGAAACCGGTGAACGTCAGCTTTTGGGTAATGACTTAATCACAAAGGCAGAGGAAATGTGCAAAGTCATTCGTGATAACCTCAAAGCAGCCCAATCCCGCTAGAAGAGCTACTATGATAGTAAGCACCGTGATTTGGCTTTCGAGATCGGAGATCATGTTTACCTCCGCGTCTCTCCTATGAAAGGTACTCGTCGCTTCGGTATCAAAGGGAAGCTTGCCCCCAGATACGTGGGACCTTTCAAGATTGTCAGCAAGAGAGGCGACCTCGCCTATCAACTCGAGCTTCCTTCAAACTTTGCAAATGTTCATGACGTGTTCCATGTCTCTCAGCTTCGAAAGTGCTTCAAGACTCCTGACCGCACCGTCAAGTTCGAGGACATTGAGCTCCAAGAAGATCTCTCTTATCGTGAGCACCCAGTTGCTATTCTTGAAGAGATTGAACTCAAGACTCGCAACAAGTCAATCAAATTTCTCAAAGTCAAGTGGTCACACCATTCTGACCGTGAAGCTACCTGGGAACGCGAGGATCACCTCCGTTCTGAGTACCCGTCGTTCTTTCAGTCCTGGATCTTGGGACGAGATCCTTTCGTAGTGGTGGAGTGTTGTAACACCCCGGATGTAACTTTCCCAATTTGTACTCCAACTCTTGTCGTTTCCGACGTTAAGTTTATTTATTTCCTCAGGTTTGGTTTCTTTGTCTCCGTGTGTTGTTTTCGTTGTCATGCATCTCTTATCATGTCATCATGTGCATTGCATTTGCATGCGTGTTCGTCTCTTGCATTCGAGCATTTTCCCCGTTGTCCGTTTTGCATTCCGGCGCTTCATTCTCCTGTGGTGGTCATTTCTAGCTTTCTTTCGTGTGTGGGGATTAAACATTTCCGGATTGGACCGTGACTTGCCAAGCGGCCTTGGTTTACTACTGGTAGACCGCCTGTCAAGTTTCGTACCATTTGGACTTCGTTTCATACTCCAAGGGTTAACCGAGGGACCGAAAAGGCCTCGTGTGTGTTGCAGCCCAACACCCCTCCATTTTGGCCCAAAATCCACCTAACTCTGCTCCATCATCTAGAGCATTCAATCACGATCGCATGGCCGAAAACCGCACCTCATTTGGACTCTTCTAGCTCCCTCTATGCCTATTTAAAGGCCCCCCGATTTTCGGATCTCCTCCTACCTCCGAAACCCTAAAAATCCACCTCGCGCGCCGGACATGTCCGTTTCTCGCCGGACAAGCGCCGCCGCCGCCCGCAGCCACTGAGGGGCCGCCACGTGGCCTCGCCGCCACCTCCCACCGCACGGCCCGGGAGGCCTAGGGAGGGCCCCCGCAGCCCAAAGCCGCCGCCGCCCGGCTCCCTCTCCCGCCTGCCCGCGCTGCTCCCCGGCCGCCCCG